>NC_056733.1:1030225614-1030455614 GCF_019279795.1 Protopterus annectens
GTCTCTCTTCTACATTCAAGGAAGTGTTATGTTCCTTTACTCAGCTCTTGGCATGTATTTGTTTTAACGTATCACTCAACTTGAAAGACCTCAAATATTTATAATTAAAAAGATCAAGGACTCAAGAAAAAGAACAAGAAAACAACACGGTCCCCACAAAGAGACCTGTCACTAGTGGAGTCCCACAGGGTTCAGTGCTGGGGCCACTCATTTTTGGCTTCTATTTCTCTGAAGTCAAGGCAAATGTCAAGAGCATCTGGCTGAAAAAGTATGCAGACAATTGCAAACTAAGTGTGATCACTGAATCCAATAAAGACACAAATGCCCATCAAGAAGGCCTGATGCAGACAAACAACTGGTGACATGGACTAAACTTCAATGCAAAAAATGCATAACAGTATGCTTTGGAAAGACGCCCACCCCTGAAAATTACCACATTGACAGTATACCCTTAAAAGTTGAATTGGTGATGAAAGATCTGGGACACGTGTTGACAGCAACCTGACCTTTGACTACCATGGGTCTAATGCAGTAAGAAAAATATTCTATATTGCACAACTTATAAGTAAGGGCATTGCATCCAGATCCAAGGAGGACACTGTTCCACTGTTCTTGGCTTACATTAAACCAGTTACCGAGTACAATGCAGCTTCAGCATGTACCTGACCAGCACTTGCAACAGCTTGAGGGACCACAGAGGTTACTCATTAAAAGAATACAAGGAGAAAACAACAACTCTTATGCAGACCATCTCAAAGCCCTATTCCTATACCAGTCTCCTACAGACAGCTGCTACATGATCTATGCCTAGCCTATAAGGCATCCTCTAATTCCCTGATGGGTCTGTCGTATATCCTCAAGAAAAATAATATCAGAAATACCCACTCTAAGGACCTAAACCTCTGATACAAACAGAGCATGTTGGAGGGACAAGTATGTGTCTCAAAGACCCCTTCTCTGAATAGGCTTCCCATTCATGTGAAAGAAAGCTCATCCCTAACCCTATTCAAACATAACTTGGACCGCTAGATGTGTAATTATAAATTCACCCAGGGTTTGGCACTTATGTCCTTAATGGACTGGGGCAACCTGTGAATGCTTGATGTGTACAAGCCTATATCATAACTGTAAAATTCCTTAGGTTATTGACACATGTTGGCAATATTTTGTTAAATCTGGGGTAAGCTTGAATGGGTTTAAAATTGGTCTTGGGTTGATAGCCTAGTAACCACCTATGAACATATAAGTCCTTCAGTTATGCAAACAGATTGTCAGCCATCCTTCTATACTCAGTGTCTTATAGACTCCTCCATGGCAATCTCTGTATGTACCTTTGAACAATGAAGGTTCCAACCCTCTGTAACCTATTCATTTTAGAACAAAGGGTTCCACAAATACCTGGTTAAATGATTTAAACCTTCATCACCCGATAAATAAGACATATTGGCATGAGAGGTTAATATCCCAATGCACTTCCCACCTCTGGAACAAATTTCCACTACTTGTCAAGCTGAGTAACACCCTTGCTGCCTTCAAAGTAAACCAAACAAAACTTAACTGGATTAAAGACATTTTCCTGTTGGAGGGAGACAGAATATGGTTGCTTCTCTTGTAGTATAAGACTCTGACATTTGTTACAGATGTTTGTATAAATGTTCTGAAGTGTTTAACATCCTTCATCTTCTATGAACACTTAGCAGGATCTCCACCAGGTATAAGCTTTCTGACAAAGATGTTTATTCAAGGCAGATACCTGATGTGACGTCCCCACTCTGGGCCAGTAATCAAGGTGCCTGAATCCTCACCACTGACACTGGAGAGGGATGTTCACTTGGAATACAAATGGATACACTCAGTATTTCCAGATGCAGACCTCCCTGTATCAACCACAATTGCACTTAAGAGCACACAGGCCACACACTCAGACCAGGGTCTGGGTGTCTCTATCTGTCTCTCTCCAGGTCCCCAGTAAGACTACCCACTGGCACAGCTGTAGGGTTAGGTGCTGAGCCAAGTGTCCAAGCCATGTCCTCCCACACCCCCTCTGTGAAACCAGTGCTTCATGTCCCTGCTCCAAGTAACTGATATGCACACTCTTTGAGATTAAATTTTCACACACATACCTGGGAAAGGCTGGCACAGATTACCCGCTCTACCAACTTTTCCCAGACTATAAGGTAGATTCACTGCCACCAGTCAGTTACTATAAGGCTCTTAAAAAGAGTATCCAATTATACTGAGTGAAGTTAATATTAATATTACAGATGGTAAGGCTGACCAAATAGCAAGGCTTTCAGGAGTGGCCAGAGTTATCACCAAACAAATATGTGCAATCTAAAATATTTTCTAGAAAGGATCAGCCACAATGAAAAGTTTAAATATATTTAATAATAAATAATAAAAGAATAAGAAAATACTAAATATCTATTTACAGTAAACACCAGAGTTTTAGTCAGAGTATTAAAAATAACACAGATGGAAAGTTTCACACAGTTATAGAAAAACACTATTTAGCTAGTCTCACTATCTTATCCTGATTGACTAAAATAATTACTGTTCCTACTCACTGAATAGAGCAAGGCAAAATGGGTGAGTAGTCCTTGTTGTCAGATCCAAGACAGAATACAGAATGCTGCTGAGACTTCAGTCTCCTCTAATATTAAAGCATTATTTCTGTACAGAATGACATCACATACATCTGATTACCTAACTCTGTTTCATGCACTATCCCCCATGATTAGACACTACCAGTGTTTAGCACCTATGTGTTACCATACACACAGATAGAGCATTGCTCAGATGTGGTGCAGCTGCTGGAAGTCATAAAACCATAACACCATTTCTATCTTCCTACTGAAGCTGCAACCTATTCTCTAGCACAGACATTGTGTCTCTAGCTACCTTCAGAACTGTGGGATAACATCTTTATGGCTTAACCCATAAAGTAATTTAATTTCAAGAATATTTTGCAAAGTCAGGTGGATTAAGATTAACCTCTTCACTTCTGCTATATGCTGTTACAATGTATACATTTAAACAATTACAATAATGCATGTACATCTCTTTTTCTTCCAGCAAGGCACATTATTCATACATTTTAACACAAGCAAATCTTATAAATACATTTTCAACACAAGCATCTGTACAAATTAGTTTGATATACAAATGACATTTAATTATTTACAAAATTCCAGTTAGCTGTGCTGGCATATGTTATAAATCCACTGCTCTGTTTCTCCTGGCATGGCTGACAGTACCTCCTATCATCATGCCTGGCATTGGTTCTAATGTCATGAAAGGGATATATGTATTCAGCAAACTGTAAAACCACTTTGAGAAAAGATTTTCAGCTTGCTATTTTGAAGAAAGGGTATCTATAAATGACCAGTTGGTTGCATTTAATTAATTTGTAAGGCATCAGTAATCATACCATCTGTACTCTGAACATTTTTGATGAAGGCATAAGTTTTTTGTGTATTGATGTTTTAGATAATCAAGCTCACTAAATGTGTCCGTATCAATGACATCACTTTATGCATTGGTTAAAAATTTAATTAAGAGTATTAGCTGAACTAATGACTGGGCTATGTAGGTAGGTGAATTTATCAATTAATGATACCCAAGTGCAGACCAGTAATTAACCCCATGGTAAATGATTTGCCAGGGGATACTAAAGCTTGCTAATATTTATCTATCTATTTATTTATGTATCAACAATTGATTACAGGGAAAGTGCGACTGAGTAGAAGCCCATTTTTAGTGGAGGCCTGGAGAAAAAAGCTCCATATTATTACAAAACACTGTAAAGACAATATTTCTACAATCTTCAAAAATAAAACAAAAACATCTGCAATTTAAATAATTATAACAAATTAGACAATATAAAAACACTGGTTAAGAATCACTATATCGTATGACAATCATTTAATATTTAGATAAATGTTAAACAGTTTGTAGAGAAATTAAAAGCAAGTTAGTCTAATACAAGCAGGAATTGCAATATGAAGTGAGGGAAAAACAGGCTTTTGGTATATTTAGGGAGAAAGCCAGGGAAGAGAATTAGAAGTAAGGAAGTAAGTGAAGAAGGAAAAATAAGGACGTATAAGGAATGAAAAGGTACTTGTTCACATTTGGGGAACTAGTTTATCTTAGTTTTGATCAAGAACAGATACAAATTTTAGCTAGGAAGTCTTTCAGAGTAGTTTTGAAAGATGGGAGGTAGCGTATTGACCTGCTGGATACAAGTAAGGAGTTCCGGGCCTTAGCAACCTTGTATGAGTACAGACAATGCCCAGCAGATTGGATAGGTTTGTAGACAGTGAGGAGTTTTTGGTGAGTGGATTGCAATGACCGATTGGGAACATAGTTGTGTAGAATGTTTTTTTAGGGCTGGACAGGCAGATGGATGCTGAATAATTTTTTAGGTGGTAAGAAGCTGTGTATGTGTTAGTTGATGAGGCAGTTCTAACCAATTTAGGCTTTTCAGTGCTATACAGTGGTGGGCTCTGAAAGGGGTATTTGCTGCAAATTTAGCAACTTTGTTATAGCATTGTTCAAGTTTTAATTTTTGTGAAGCCTGGAGGTTAGTAAGGATGGGAGCACCATAAAGAAGAGCGGGGAGGAGGTAAGTAGTGACAAGTGTAGTTTTAGTTATGTCGGTGTGAATGTGTTTTGTTCTGTAAAGCAGCCATAGTTTTTTGTGAGTTTTTCTTATGCAATTTTGTATATGCAGGTTAAATGTAAGATTATCATCTACTATCACCTCTAATAATTTGCTATGAGAAGTGACTTCAATGGCTGTATTATCAAGAAGGAGGACTTTAAATTTTGTTTTTCATGAGAGAGGGATTTGGGGGAAAAAACAGTAGTTTGATCTTTTTTGGTTCAGCATGAGTTGTGAGTTACAAAGCCATGTTTCAGTGGATGTTAAAGCTTCCTGAATAACTTTTTGGAGGTTTGCCATGTTACATGTGCAAATGAGATTGGAATCATCTGCATATTGTATTAGGATTTGTGGGATTTATTAGGTTGTGTGGGTGTATAGTGGGTGTTGGTGAAAATGTTAAAGAGGAGGAGACCAAGGATAGAGCCTTGTGGTACACATGTGGTGACTAGGAGGTAAGGAGAGAGCATGGAGTGCCACTTTACTTGACTGATACCTATTGGACAGGTAGCTTTTGAACTACAGAAAGGTGGGCTGAAAGAGACCTAGTGAGAACATTTGAAGTAGAAGTTTGTTGTGACAAACTGCATCGAAGGCTTTAGACAAGTCTAGAAATAAGGAAGAGACTAGTTTGCTGCTATCTCTAACTTTATTGACAGTAACTATATAGGTTAGAAGGGCAGTGCTAGTACTATGGGAAGGATGGATGCCATGTTGTGTAGGGGATAGGAGTACTTCCTGCAGGAGATAGTCTAGCAATTGCTATAGGGCTAAGGTTATTAATGTTTGTTAAATTTCCTCCTTTGTGCAGAGGGATAATGTGTGACTTCTTCCAGTGAGAGGGAATTTTGGATTCCTGGATTAACATAGTTATAAGGATTGAGATAGGATATGCAATGCTACTGGCTGCTATTCTTAGGTACTCGCTTGGAAGGTCATCAGCTGAAAAAGAGCATGATTTAAGTTTGTTTAAGATTAGTTTTATATAGGATGTGGGCACAGGTTTGAAGGTGAAAGTGGATGTGGTGATATGTGGCTTTTAGGCAGGGTTGGGATTAGATGTTGAGGAATTGTTAGACATGCTATACTATCTATAAAATAAGAGTTGAACTGTATTGCAGTTTCGAGTGGTGAGGTATCGGGATTGGGATTTGGGTTAAATTTTTGGCTGGGCTATAGGGTTTCTTTTATGGCATCCAAAATTATTTAGAGTTGTGTTTAATGTTATTCTGAAAGTTATTATAGTGTAGTTTTTTGTCTTCATTCATTTGCTTTTTAGTACGACTGTATTCTGAAGTTTTCAAGATATTGAAGTGTTTTATATTTTTGCCATTCTTTCCATGTTTTTTCTGTATCCTGCATTAGGATTCTACTCTTTTTGATAGCCAAATTGCATTATTTGTTTTTAGTCTCTTCCTTCTATGAGGTACAAGGGTATTTGTTGCATTAAATTCATTCACAGCATTGTCTAAGGGTATTATAGGATCATAGGAAGTTACTAGCCTATTGGCCCTGAGGCCCTTATAAGCCTAGCCAAGAGTTTAGCCCATGTTTAGACAAATCAGTCCCTGATGCCCCTGTCCAGCAGGGACACGGGTTAAATCCCAGGGGTGTATTTTCTATTTTTCATCCAGTTATCCAGGTTGCACTTAAAAAGGGATAAAGAGAAACTCTGCTTGACATGGAGAGGGAGTCTATTCCACAGATGGGGGAATCTCTGGGATACAAATCTGTCCTGCCAAAAAGTCCTATTGATGTCACAGACCAGTTTGAGGCTGAGTGGAGCTTGACTTGTGGATATACAGCAGTCCCATCAAGGTGGGGTCCAAGATCACCTTGTATGCCAGACAGAGGTCACTGCTGAGGAGTCTGTATGAAACTGAGTAGAGGAATAAGGCTTTTAGCGTATCTGTGTATGGTAGACTTTTGAGGAGCTGGATTCTCCTGGTGAGGAACCTCTGTGGTCTCTCCAGCTGCTGCAGTGCTTTGCAAGGTACATGCCAAATGGGGCATTGTACTCAATAATGGGCCTTATAAGGGAAGAATACAGGGATGTTTTGACCTCCTTGTCCCTGGATGGATACCATTACTTATGAGGTGGGAAATGTAGAAAGCTTTCCATACAATGGAAGCAACATGGTGGTCAAAAGTCAAGTTGCTATCAATCTAGGTGCCCAAATCCCTCACAACTGATTGCGTGCTTAGGACATTGTTATTAATGGGATAATATGTGGGGACATCACTCTCCCCAAGGGAGATGATGATACATTTTATTAGTATTCAGCTTGAGGCCATGTTTCTGGCACCACTCATTTGTTTGGATGTGACCCTCTTGGAGGATGTCCACATCACTAGGGGAATTGATGACAGCCCCCAGCTTGCAGTCATCTGCAAACTTGGTCAGCCATAGCCCACTGGTTTTGGCCTGCACCTCAGAAAAGTATATCCCAAATAACAGAGCCCCAAGACCGAAGCCTGGGGTACTCTACTCGATACAGGTCTACTGCTTGAGGTAGCTTCCTCTATTTTGACTAGGTGGGTTCTATCAGCGAGCCAGTTAGCTACCCATCTGGTAACATATGGATTGATGCCTAGTTGATAGAGTTTATCTATTATGCCTGAGTAGGGAATAGTGTTGAAGGCTTTGGCCAGGTCAAGGTAGGCAGTATGCACCATCTTCCCCTCATCCATGGCTTTGGTGACTCTCTCAAAAAGGTCAACGAAATTTAACAGACGTGACCTCCCCTTGACAAAGCCAAACTGTGTGGGAATGATTTGGAGGTTGACAATGTCCTTGTTAATGAGGTCTGTGATAATCCATTCCATGGCCTTGCAGATCAGGCTAGTTAGGCTGAGGGGTCTATAATTTCCCAGATCGGTGGACACTCCACCTTTGTATAAAGGGATGACAGTGGATGTTCCAGTTAATAGGTGATAGTGTAGTAATGGCATTTTCTGGGTTAAACTCGGATAGGTTGCATGTTGTTTTATAAATATGCTGTTTAACTGGATGTGTGAGATATCTGGTTGTATAGATCACTGACAAAGTCTAACATTGTACCGTGGTGATGTATTTGCTAGGGTCTGATACCAGGATCCAGTCTAATAGGGAATTTGATGTCTTGCTATAATGAGTGGGGTTATTAATATGTTGTGTGACACCATATAAGTTCATGCTAGATGTAGGGGAGTTAGACCCTCAGGTCAAATTATAATTGACAGCAATCAGCTTATAGCCAGTATAAAGCAATTAACAAAGAGATACAAAGTAAAATAAGTTTTTGCTAATTTCCTGATGGTAAATGAATGACATATGCTGTATAGTCTACTTGTCAAGAAAAATGGGACAGTGGCCAGCTTAGTAAGAGGGCCTTAGAGTGCATGGACTATTTCACAGAGACTTTCAATCGCAGAGCATGCATGTATTTGACATTAACATTGACACACAGCAAGGTTCTTCATGTTTTTGTGCTTGCATTATAAAATGACAAAATTCTAAGTAAACTTGTAGGAGTAGGGCCTTGTGGCAGAGCTCCTGCTGTATTGAGTCAGATGTAGTGACTGCAAGCTATTATACAGTGACAAAATTCTCAGTAAACTTGTAGGAATAGGGACTTGTGGCACAGCTCCTCCAGTACTGAGGTCAGATATACTGACTGCAGGTTATTACACAATGACAAACCTCTCAGTAAATTTGTAGGTGTAGAGCCTTGTGACAGAGCTCCAGCGGTATCAAGGTCAGATGTAGTGACCACAGGTTATTATGCAATGACAAAATTCTTTGCAAACTTGTAGATGTAGGGCCTTGTGGCAGAGCTCCTGCAGTATTGAGGTCAGATGTGGTGACCGCAGGCTATCATACAATGACAAAATTCTCAGTAAGCTTTTAGGAGTAGGGTCTTGTGGCAGAGCTCCAGCTGTATCGAGGTCAGATGTAGTGACTACAAGCTATTATACAGTGACAAAATTCTCAGTAAACTTGTATGAATAGGGACTTGTGGCACAGCTCCTCCAGTACTGAGGTCAGATATACTGACTGCAGGTTATTACACAATGACAAAACTCTCAGTAAATTTGTAGGTGTAGAGCCTTGTGACAGAGCTCCAGCGGTATCAAGTTCAGATGTAGTGACCACAGGTTATTATGCAATGACAAAATTCTTTGCAAACTTGTAGATGTAGGGCCTTGTGGCAGAGCTCCTGCAGTATTGAGGTCAGATGTGGTGACCGCAGGCTATCATACAATGACAAAATTCTCAGTAAGCTTTTAGGAGTAGAGCCTTGTGGCAGAGCTCCAGCTGTATCGAGGTCAGATGTAGTGACCACAGTTCCATTCCACAGATTTCAAACCACATTCATTATCATCACCCTTTTCAGGTTGAAGATGGGCACAGGAAACAGTAAACTATTTATCATTTCCTGTGTGTAACTAGAGTATGGTTATCTCCCTACCAGGTGTTACAGGACATTGAGTTCCTTCTGGGTTGTACACCAATAAAGGGTTCACAGCTACTTCAGTCCCCTTTTTCCTGTAGACTCTTTCCTGTAAATAGTAAATCTTGAGACATTTAACTCATCATTTTGAATAAAAGGTTTGACAGATGATTCAGATAGAGCAGCAGTGTGCAAAATCAGGCTCAGTAACCTCTATTACAGCTGCATTGCTGCACAGGCTACATGCATAAAATGAAGCAGCTTCTTCCCAAAGCTTGATTATAAATGCAACAGTGATAAAGGACTCTGCTTTTTGTGGCTTGGACTGCATATAAGAAGTGAGGTATTGATATCTGCAACCAGCTGGGCAACAATGCTGCCAGTTGGCCCAGGGGTGTTAGGATGCTCACTATGGGCACCAAGCTGTCTTTTGTTTGACACATCAAAGGGATGTATAAGGAAATGCTTAGTAAAGAAAACCAGCTCAAATATCTAAGTAGCAGAAATTTTTGAAAAGGAGTAGGTAGATGATTCTTTTCCATACTTATTGATACAGTATAGGACTTTTGATTAATATATTTTGGCATGTGACATTAATGACTATTTTAAATGATTTTGGCTGAGCTATCAGGGCAAATAATTTTGAGAGTGATTAAAATAAAAGATATAAGATATTTAAAAGTCATTCTGAAACCATATCCTAGTATGAGAGAAATAGTAATACAACTCAGTACAGCACTGAGTCTTTCTTTCTTTTGTAAAATACTCTGCCCCTGTGAGATTACAAATCATTTAAAGTAGATACTGGAGGAAGTAGCTATAGGTATTTTTAAAAGTTTGATCTGGAAAGTATTTAGGACATGTTTGCTTTTCTATGTGCTGTATTATTGGGACTTAACAGAGGGGTCTATGCAGAAAACAAAACGGGGCAGAGATTGGATACTGGTTACCTACCAAAGTGGGATCACCACAGAGCAGGACTGTGATAGAGGCAACAGCTAGGATGACACAATACATCCATCATGTGGCTGAAAATTCTGAGTTCAAACTAAATACCCCTGGCCCGTCAGAGATGGCCATAGTCAGGAAACTTGTACTTTCAAGTCGTCTAGTATCACCTGACCTATATACTTGTCATAAATGTGAGAAGTGAAATAGGAGAAGAAGGATGCTAAAAGTTCTTGGCCCCAGAGAGCTGCCCAAATCACTCTTGTTATAATATGCCACTTCTGGGAATGCTATACAAAATGAAAATCTACCTAACACTGCAAACACAACTGAAAGTAACTCAATCTCTTTTATTACCAGCTGCATTATGTTGCACCCATTTTAACAAATTTTCTCAAATCCCTCCTAAACAAATTTGAGATATGCTACAGCAAAACTGCTAAATTTGCCTCCAAAGTACATCACAAAGTCCATCACTGAACAGCCCTTTGACACATCCAGTGGCTACAACTCCATAACTCATTCATATATACCCAAATGAAAACTACACCTCCGTCGCCATAAAACTTAGAGCTGAAACAATCTCTAAACATTTTGCTTCAAGAATACAAAACTTACTTAAGTACTACTACTACTTGGGCTTGCCACTGCTCTAATTAAAATGACCAAAATCAAGGACATTTCACTATAAAAACATATACTGTCACAACTATACATATATGCTCCATGCCAATACACATAATCTTCCCCATCTCCCAAGAGGGTCTATATTAGTTTGCCGAACTCGCATTGCAGCGAACACCTAATCATCGACCTTCATACAGCAAAATTTGTTTTAGTGATTTGCTGAATTTACCAAGTGCAAGGAAATACTTGCCCTACAGAACAACTTTGCCCTTTTCTCCACTGTAGTGCGATCTTGGAGTTGATATATATATATAAATATATATATATATATATATATATATATATATATATATATATATATAGTTAGGGGGGTGTGGGGGGCAAAGCCTTCCACTTGGGTGGGTTCGATTTGCTTAGCTGTTGGTCTGTTGTGCTGTAGGGCATGTATTTCCTTGCCCTCGGTAAAATCAGTGAATCGCTGAAACGATTTTTGCTGAATTAGGGTCAATGATTAGGTGTTCGCAGCAATGCGATTTCATCAAACTAATAGAAACCCTCCCAAGTTACCTTTATTTTTTACTCTCTCCAACTCTTTCCAATCCCAGACCTAAGTCCCCATCCCATCTTCTTTCTCTATCCCTTCTACTCTAACTTCTATTGTACTCTTTAAATTCAGTTTATTTGAATATCTTGTAGTTGTGTAGTGTTTCAAGCCTTGATAAGAAAGATATGCATGTTAACACATTGGATTTGCATGTTAATCACCAAAATATGCTTACACATTTGTACATATTAGAACTGTATAATTTTTATCATTGTTTTAGTTATTAACACCAATTGTTGTACTTCATTATGGAGCTTTTACTCTGTGACTCTGACAAAAATGGGCAATTTGACCAGTTGGATCATTTCAGTGAACGATGACACATATAGACATACATACATACACAAATAATAAAACGTACAACTACCTTCCATGTATTGTTCTGAATTTTTTAGCCATTTCTGAAAACCAAATTAATTGAGAGCCATAATCTTGATGTTTATAGCTACAGTATCTCTGAATTAATAGTATTCTTGAATCTTACCCCATGGCTATTTGCCTGAACTGCTAGGAATATTGAACCTTAGAGAATGGGTAACCTGTACATTGGCCCCTGATTGGAGAACAAACGTTTTCCAGTAGGCTGTTATCTACAGGTAATGCCAGCTGAAAAACGAGTCTGCCGTTTCATAGCAGAATATTAAAGTGCCATGGAGCGCGGATTGAAAGAAAGCTAACAGTCTCTGTTATTTTACACTCATTAAGCATAGCTTTTCCTGTTTAGCAAGTGTAAAATTAAAAAAAAAAAAAAGCGTGTGTGTACGTCTGTGTGTGAGTGTATCCATGCATGAAAGTGACAGTGAGATCGATTGAGCCATTATTTCACACTCGCTAAGCAATGCTTTTGCTGTTTAGTGAGTGTAAAAGTAAAAGAAACATGAAAAGAAAGAAAAGTGTGTGTGTGTGTGTGTGTGTGTGTGTGTGTGTGTGTGTGTGTGTGTGTGTGTGTGTGTGTGTGTGTGTGTGTGTGTGTGTGTGTGTGTGTGTGTGTGTGTGTGTGTGTATGTGTGTGGTGTATGTGTGTGTGTGTGTGTGTGTGTGTGTGTGTGTATGTGTGTGTGTGTGTGTGTGTGTGTATATATATATATATATATATATATATATGTGTGTGTGTGTGTGTGTGTGTGTATATATATATATATATATATATATATATATATACATATATATATGTGTGTGTGTATGTTATATATGTGTGTGTGTGTGTGTGTGTGTGTGTGTGTGTGTGTGTGTGTACATATATATATATATATATATATATATATATATATGTGTGTGTGTGTGTGTGTGTGTGTGTGTGTGTGTATGAAGAGTGAAGTGATTGACCACTGGCAGCAGCAGTTAGAAGGTTTGCATACCTCTTAGCCTCTTAGCTGAAGAAGTCTGGATAAAGCCTAAAATAAAGGGAGAAGAAAGGCTCAAAAATAGGAATAATGCAATAAGAAGTGCATAGCATAAAACAAACACATTTGGCATGAGTACATTACTGCAGAATATACAGCAGTAGTATGACATAAATGCAATTGGAGTAAGTTTGTTACAGGGCTATATACAGTTGGAGTAAGTTTGTTGCAGGGTATACAGCCGAGTGAAGCATTTTAAATTGAAATGATAAAATGACTTGATTCAGCACATTGCATAAAATTTGTAACGGGTGAATTGAATTGCAAAATGATCCATGATTCTACTTTGTCATCATCATCTTCTTTCGGCTGTTCCCGTTAGG
This sequence comes from Protopterus annectens, assembly GCF_019279795.1. Classification (NCBI taxonomy): domain Eukaryota; kingdom Metazoa; phylum Chordata; order Ceratodontiformes; family Protopteridae; genus Protopterus; species Protopterus annectens. The sequence continues at coordinate 1,030,238,616 of NC_056733.1, forward strand.
GGTCACCACAGCGGATCATCTGTTTCCATTTCTTCCTGTCCTCTGCATCTTGCTCTGTCACACCAACCACCTGCATGTCCTCTCTCACAACATCCATAAACCTTATCTTAGGCCTTCCTCTTTTCCTGTTACCTGGTAGCTTCATCCTTAGCATCTTTTTCCCAATATACTCAGCATCCCTCCTCAGCACATGTCCAAACCAACATAATCTCGCCTCTCTGGCTTTGTCTCCAAACCTTCCAACCTGGGCTGACCCTCTAATATACTTATTCCTAATCCTGTCCACCCTCATCACATCCAGTGCAAATCTTAACATCTTTAACTCTGCCACATCCAGCTCTAACTCCTGCCTTTTTGTCAATGTCACTCTCTCCAACCCATATAACATAGCTGGTCTCACTACCCTCTTGTAGACCTTCCCTTTCACTCTTACTGTTACTCGTCTGTCACAAATCACTCCTGACACTCTTCTACACCCACTCCATCCTACCTGTACTCTCTTCTTCACCTCTCTTCCACACTCACCGTTACTCTGAACTATTGATCCCAAGTATTTAAACTCATCCACCTTCGCCACCTCTACTCCCTGCATCCTCACCATTCCTCTATCCTCCCGCTCATTCACACACATATATTCTGTCTTAGTCCTGCTGACCTTCATTCCTCTTCTCTCTAGAGCATATTTCCATCTCTCCAGGGTCTTCTCGACCTGTTCCCTACTCTCACTACAGATCACAATGTCATTTGCAAACATCATAGTCCACGGGGACTCCTGTCTGATCTCGTCTGTCAACCTGTCCATCACCACTGCAAATAAGAAAGGGCTCAGAGCTGATCCTTGATGTAACCCCACCTCCACCTTAAATGCATCCATCACTCCCACCGCAGACCTCACCGCTGTCACACTACCCTCGTACATATCCTGTACCACTCTTACATACTTCTCTGACACTCCCGACTTCCTCATACAATACCACAACTCCTCTCTAGGCACCTTGTCATATGCTTTCTCTAAGTCTACAAAAACACAATGCAGCTCCTTCTGACCTTCTCTGTACTTCTCCATCAACACTCTCAGAGCAAACATCGCATCTGTAGTGCTCTTTCCCGGCATGAAACCATACTGCTGATCACTAATCATCACCTCCATTCTTAACCTAGCTTCCACTACTCTTTCCCATAACTTCATGCTGTGAGTGAACAGTTTAATCCCTCTGTAGTTACTACAGCTCTGCACATCACCCTTATTCTTAAAAATCGGTACCAAAACACTTTTTCTCCATTCCTCAGGCATCCTCTCACTTTCCAAGATTTCATTAAACAATCTGGTTAAAAAATCCACTGCCATTTCACCTAAACACCTCCATGCTTCCACAGGTATGTCATCTAGACCAACAGCCATTCCATTCTTCATCCTCTTCATAGCTACCCTTACTTCCTCCTTGCTAATCCATTGTACTTCATGATTCACTATCCCCACATCATCCAACCTTCTCTCCCTCTCATTCTCTTCATTCATCAACCCCTCAAAGTACTCTTTCCATCTGCTCAACACACTCTCCTTGCTTGTGAGTACGTTTCCCTCATTATCCTTTATCACCTTTACCTGCTGCACATCTTTCCTAGCTCGGTCCCCCTGTTTAGCAAATCGGTACAGGTCCTTTTCTCCCTCCTTAGTGTCCAGCCTTTCATACAACCCTTCATATTCCTTATCCTTAGCCTTCGCCACCTCTCTCTTTGCCATGCACCTCATCTCCTTATACTCCTGTCTACTTTCTTCATCTCTCTGACAATCCCACTTCTTCTTCTTTGCCAACCTCTTTCTCTGTCTACTCTCCTGTACTTCCTCATTCCACCACCACGTCTCCTTGATTCTACTTTGTATAAACAGAAAAAGAAAATTCTAACAGTGGTTAATAGTGAGGTTTACACCTGGCCTTAGTATAGCATAGATAGACAGCATAAAGTAGCAAGGCATTACACCTAGTATTAAATATATTACATGTCCAAGATAAGTATCTGTGTTAGGTGGAGGTTGATTGTGATTTGAGGGAAGGAGACAAGGTGCATATACAGTTCCATTTGGAAGAGAGGAAGTTTTTTAGGGAGGTTTTGAAAGTGTGAGGATGTTTTGTAGTTCTAGTAGACAAAGGTAGGGCATTCCAGGCCTTGGCTACAGAGCAAGAGAATAGAAGCTGTCCATCAGGTCCAGCAGACAGGAGTGGTTTGTGAACCTGCAAAAAGTGCTGATTGTCAGATCTGAGAGCCCTCTTTGGTTGGTAGGCACTAAAAATCTGGCTAAGGTCGGGGCAGTCTGATGGTTTAAAGATTGTTTTGTGGGCTGTCATCAGTTGTAGGTAGGTGAGGTGATGAGGCAGTTTAAGCCAGGTGAGATAGTGAAGAGCAGTACAGTGGTGGGGTGATGGGTAAAATGTTTGGTGTTAGAGGCCAGTTTAGTGACTTTGTTGTAACAAGTTTTGAGTTTAGCATTTAGGGGGGATGAGAGATTAGTAAGTAGAGGTACACTGTAGAGTAGGGAAGGTAGCAGGTACATGGAAGCAAGGACTTGCTTAGTGGAGGGGCTAAGAACGCTTTTTGTGCCTATAGAGGATCCCAAGCTTGTGGTGGGTCTTACTGATGTAAGATGGTGGATGTGTATGTTGATTTCTAACTCACTAACCCTGACTAATGACCTTTCTTAGGTGCCTTACCTTCAACTACCTCTAACTTTTTTCTACCACTCCATTTCAGGAAGGGTCAATTGTATAACTGCTGCTAAATAAATAAATAAATTTCAGGTGTTCATCTATAAACAGTCCTAGCAGTTTTGTCTGAGTAATTTATGTATTTACATATTTATTTATTTGCATGTGTTTACCGGGAGGTCTACTGGGCCAGGGTGAGCCCATTTTCAGTAGAGGCCTGGGCAGAAAAGCTCCAAAAACCAACAACATGATAAAGCTACAGAATCAAAATATAGAACTCAAGCAGCGATGGTACAGAGCACTACATTACAGAATAGGTGATACAATAAAATAGATAATACTATTTATACAGATGTTAGATTTTAAGTATGCAAGCCAAACAAGAATACAATTGATGGCATGGGATAATAGCAAATGTGTGAACAATACAGTACTGCATTAATGACATCAGTGACTATATTACTTTGTAAGAGTGTAGTGAACTGGCTTTGTTAAGGGTGATAGACTTCTTATGTGTGAAGAGCATGAGTCTAGTTTTGGTAGGGTTGAGGGAAAGGTGATTGTTATACATCCATGTCTCAGTAGTAGTGAAGGCTGACTGAGTAAGTTGTAGTTCGGTTATGGAATTAGAGGCACATATAATTCCAAAGTTGTCAGCATATTGAATAAGTGAACCTTGACCTAGAGAAGAGTGGAAACTATTAATAACAATGCTGAATAACAAGGGTCCTAGTATAGAACCTTGGGGAACTCCAGTAGGGGTATTGAGATGTGGGGAGAAGGAATCATGCCATTTGACAGCCTGTTGTCTGTCAGTTAAATAACCAGAAAAACAGTTAAGAGAGGAGAGAGAAAGGCCAGTTTTAGAAAGCTGGTTTAGAAGCAGGGAGTGAGAAACAGTATCAAAAGCTTTTGAAAGATCTAGGAACAGAGAGGGGACAATTTTGCCTGAGTCATGGACTTTGTTGATTGTGCCCATGAAGGATTTGAGGGCAGCTGTGGTGCTGTGGCCTGATCTAAAGCCATGTTGCGTGGGAGATAGAATTTGTTTGTGTAGAAGAAAGTGTAGAATCTGAGTGTGAATGCACTTTTCTAAGATCTCAGAGATTGGAGAGAGAATGGCAATAGGTCGGAAGTTTGAGATATCAGAATTATTGTCTCCTTTATGAAGAGGAAGAATATAGGGTTTTTTTTCCAGATTTTAGGGACATAACATTCTTGGACAGATCTGTTTAGAAGGATGGGGATAGGGTAGGCAATAGATTTGGCAGATAACTTTAAGAATTGTTTAAGTAGGTGGTCAGGAGCATTAGTGGACTGTCTGAGCTTAAGCAGTAGTCTTTTTACAGCGGCAGTTGGGATGGGCTTAAAAGTGAATGTAGGTGTAGAGTTGGTAGAGTGGGAGGGTATAGTGGAATTAGTGTGATTGGGTACTTTAGGAGTAGCAGGACTCGTGGGGTTATGAGGTTGGGGAAAGGAAGCAGTGATGTGTGCTCTACCATTAATAAAGTGAGTATTAAAGAATGTGGCTATCTCTAGTGGAGTTTTGACAGGCTGAGGGCCAGGATGAAAGCATGTTACTCTTTGTACCTGGATTTAGTAATGATGTTACAGAATTCCAGAATTTCTTTGGGTTTCACTTGTATTCATTCTGAAATTTCAGATAATGATTTTTCTTATCTTTGCCGAGTAGTCTTTTTACCTGGTTTCATTTGAACGTCTGCAGGTAGGGAGGTCTTTTGGTACCTAACCATTGTTTCCAGCTCTTGTCCCTGGATTTCATCATTTCTTTAGTAGCTTTAATCAGCCATGAGGCATGATTCACTTTGATTCGTTTTAGTCGAAGAGGAGCTAGGCTGTTTAGTATATTAAGAAATGTTGACTTGAAGTGCTTGACTGCCTCATCTAGATGGAGGGTTTTTAGCTTGCGCCAGTTAATCTTTTTTATGGTATCAATAAAGTTCACAAGGTTGAATTTAGTTAGGTCCCTTATTAGTTTGTACTGATGTGACTTTTGAAATGAGGGGACAGTGAGGTGAGCAAAGGCAGGGAGGTGGTCCCTAAGGGAATTTGGAAGAGTACCAGCTGAAGAGATTTTATTAGGGTCATTGAATAAAATCCAATCTAAGATGGAGCCACAACAATTGTTCTTGTTGGGTCTGGTTGAGGAAGTGATGCACTGGCTGAAGCTGAAATGATTGATATTTAAAGAGGGAGCGTTAGGGCAAAGATTGAGCCAGTTAGTATTTACAGCACCAAGGATAATGGGTTCATTATGGATATTGCTGGAAATCCATATGAGAATTTCCCCCAGTAAAGCAATGTTGTTACCTGGGGGTATATACCGGACTATAATACATATTTTTTTTACAGCTGTTCATGTTGGGGAAGGAAATAATTTTGGCAGTGGCAAATTGTGGTATGGGCTTAGTGTATGAAACTATATTATAGGAGGAGGGAAATAGTAGTGCAACACCCCCACCCTTTTTGTGGGGTCTGTCAGATCTTATGGTAGCAAAACCAGGTGGGAGAAACTCAGAGTCTTTAATATATGGTTGTAGCCAAGTTTCAGTAGCTGCAATGATGTCAGGTTGAGTATTGGAGATCCACTCGTGAAAGTGTGGCATTTTGTTACGGAGGCTTTAAGTTTAGTGTGACCATATATACAGATTTGTGGGAGTAGCTGATGCTGGGTTAAGTAGGGTTAAAGATTGAGGAGGGCCCAGTATTGGGGTGGATGTCTCCATATAAAGATAAGGTGGTTAGCCTGAAGTAGCAATTCTGAAAGTGGTGTTTCCTAAATGGTTTCGTAAAGTAGGTTTGAAGTTTTGTGGTAGAAATATGTGGTATAAAGATTTGGCTATGGTCAAGTGGGGGTATTTTTATTTTGTGCAGTAGTGAGGGTTTTATTTGATAGAGGCTAGGAGATATGTCTGAGTAACTTGCAGATAGATTAGCTGTGTTAGTTAATGGAGGTGTGATTTATGGGGGCGTGAAGGGAAATGAGGTGAGGAGAGGATGAGTATAAAGAGGAGTGAAAATGGACATGTGAGGATGCCACATGAGTACATGGTAATAGGGAAATAATAGTAGATGAAGTAAGGTAGTGTAATAGATGGAACAGGTGAGGATGGAATGAGGAAAGACATAGATACAGGCTAATAGGTATAATAGCAAGTTGGTAGATGGGAATAAGGAAGACACTTGAATTGGATAAGGTTAATATGAAGTAAGTTTGAAGAATAGGTAATAAAAGAATAGTAATAAAAAATAATAATAAAACACAATTTTACATACAGCCCATTTTCTAAGTGCAATAATGCTCTGCAAACTGTGTGTTACTGTGTAAATAACACCCTTCCAGGGATGTAGAGGCCATCCATCTGCAGAGTTGGGCTACAAAACACCCCTGGGTGGGCATTATTTACACAATAACACACGCCCTGTTTGGCATTATTGCTTGCTTAACACAAAGTTGTTTTCCAGGCTGACCTGTAATCCTAATCTTTCCCCATGACTGTTTTCTAGAGTGACCTGGAATATTGAATCTTTTGGCATGGCTGTGTTCTAGAATGCACTGGAAGGTGAAGACCGAATGAGCACAGATACTTGAGTGGAGCATTAAAGAGGTGCGTAACATTAAACTGTAAATGGAGCACAAATATATGACAGCTGGTTTGTATCACAGTCTTTTGTTTTAATATTGTAGAACATACTAGGAAAATGAATTAAGGATTAATTGCCATTCATGTGATTTTTATAAAGCTGAAATGAAAGACTGAAATAAGAATCACTAATACCTTCTAACCAGGACTTTTTCAATCTGATAAATGAGTGGTATTTGTAAGGCTTTGGTATTCCAGGATTCTGTATGTCACACTTCCTTGGTGCTGACTTTTCCTGCTACTGATTACAGCTTTCTTATCTTTGTCATGTAAAAACAGAAGTTTGCAAGTCAAAAGGATTTATGACTCTTTTTTAGTCCAGAAGAGCACAACTAAAGTTGAACTTTTTTCAAAAGGGGTGACCTGAGACACATGCAGTGTGATTAGAGGAATAAATTGCATATTAAAAGCATTATTATCATGTTTAATAAAGGAAAACGACTGAAACTGATTGATGATTTGTCACACTGCAGAGACAAGCAGACTCTTAGCCAAGCATAGGCATTACCATGTAAACAAGGCTGCAGTGGGTTATAGTTTTGAATTAATTCAATTGCCTGATCTTGGAAATTGTTCAACAACCCCCTTGTCACCATGGCATGTGACATCTCACTTAAATAGCAGTCCTTTACTTCAAAATTAGAAACATTAGCAATGTACCAATTCTCTGCATTATTATATTATGGTGTTTAACTTTTAACTGATGTTGATAGGTTTTGCAAAGCTATCCCGTATGTTTACTTTATCTTGTTGAAGCTTTTTTTCCCCTTTTGGCTCCCTCTGAAAATGGGCTCTGCCTGACAGGGTTAACACAGCCATCAAAGTATAAATGCATAACTACTTTGCACAAAACATTTTACTTTATAGCAAAGACCTACAAAAGGGGTCATTTGCACTGCATTTGACATGCTGAAAGGATGGTTTAACAACTTTCTAAACATTCAAAACAAAGATATCTTCACAGTAAAGTACCAGTTATGTATTTATTTGTCAGTAAGGTATCATTCCGTAGTAACCGTAACTTCCCTGTGGATGGGTATCCAGATAAACCAGTACAAGCAGTATGGAGCCAGAAAGCATGGCCATGGAGATCTCTGCTTCACAATTCCTGGGTCGGAATTCAGTCATTTCCACGAGTTACCATCTCAATACTGCCTACATGTTCACCCCATATGTGCATGGATTTCTCCGGGTACTTCAAGTCTCCCCCATTATCCAGAGAGCATTCTGGTTAACTGGATAATCTAAACTATCCTTATATATTGTATTTATCCTGATTCTTGTGGTCCAGGTCCAAGTCTTAACTGTGATGATTCCAAAATGACCAGTTTGCGTACCAAGGTAAATCAATTAAAATAATGTGTTTATACAGCTCAAGTGCTTTCTGAAAACATGTATAGATATTGCAGAAACAGTTTATTTTATCCACTGTAACAAAGCAGGCATGCATACCTCTCAACCTCTTAGCACAAGAAATCTGAACAAAGCTTAATATAATGGGGGACAAAGGCCCAAAAAATACGGACGCATTTTAAATGTTGCTCCTAGAAACTTAGAAAGTAGATAGGATAGCAGGTTTTGTGTTAGCGTGCATTTTCTGTAGGATATAAAGTCTCATCTAGACTTCAGTCCTCTGTGATTTGCCAGAAAACCAAGTTTTATGAGTAACAGACCAAAAATAGGATGCAAAAATCTGGACATTATGAGAAAATCTGGATATTTGAGAGGTATGCAGACATGTAATACCTGTACTTTTATAAATCTGCTTAAGTAATGCAGAGATGCCTTTTGCTAACAAGAAACAAAAGCCTGACCCAGTATAATCACATAGGTTTTCAGTGGCTAAACTAACTGTACAAACTCCTTCCAGTGTCTAGGACAGATTCTGGAAAACAGGATTTTATTGAGCTGTGGTTGGGGAAGGCTCAGTTTGACAGCAAAGAGGGATAAAAATCTGACAGATGACTCCAGTTCTGATAGTGGGCAGCGGGGGCGGCTGAATGATTGATGGCAGAGTGACTCCAGTTCTGCTAGTGGGCAGTGGGGGCGGCTGAATGATTGATGGCAGAGTGACTCCAGTTCTGCTAGTGGGCAGTGGGGGCGACTGAATGATTGATGGCAGAGTGACTCCAGTTCTGCTAGTGGGCAGTGGGGGCGGCTGAATGATTGATGGCAGAGTGTCCATCCAAGGGGAGAAGCAATGAGAACTGTTGCTGTAGTGACACGTAGAGGAAGCTCGGTTTATTCCAATAGAAGCCATAGTCCAACAGCAAACAGGCCGGCCGTAATGGGAGGTGTGCTCTTCAACCAATATTTACTGTAAACAGAACTGGGCATGCACAGTAGTACTTGTTAAGGAGACTGGCAGTGTAAATGGCAACCATGAGCTCCTGTGGGAACCAAAGGTTAGAGAACATCAAAAAGCATCGCTGATGGCTGCTTGTATGATGACCCCCCCACATGGCTGTTTCTTACACTATGGGGAATAAATTAGCCAATTGGCTCTCATCCCATAGAGGGAACAAATGAGTCAAGTGGTCACTGATGAAGTGATGGCAGATAGGCATTCATCATCATCATCATCATCATCTTCATCATCATCATCATCATCATCTTCATCATCATCTTCATCATCATCATCATCTTCATCATCATCATCATAACCAGTAGCACCATCAATACCTCTGTTCCCATTTTCTACATGTGGTTGGGGTTTCCTGTCAACTGTCACCATCTCTCTCAATTCAATGCCACTCTGCGACCTTATCTGACAATCATGCCTGACTGTTACAGGTCTTCTCTGACACAATTCATCCATCTCTTTGCAGGACACCCTCTTTTCCTCTTGCCTTCTTCCTGTCTGTCCCAAATCTTCTTCACTAGATTGTCTTCTGCTTTCCTGTACACATGCTTGAACCACCGTAATCTGTTCTCTTTGACCATTTCTGCAATTGGAGCCACTTTGGCTTCTGTTCTTATGTCCTCATTTATAGGTTCATAGGTTCATACTAGGCTATCTGCCCTGGGGCAATTATAAGCCTAGCCCAATTCTGTATGGCTTACGCCACCCCTTGATTTGAGTATACTGTGCCCTTTTTAAGGTTTAGTTTACTGTGCCTCTGTCTAATAGTGACACAGGAGTAATCCCTGGGACAAACCTACGATCCCCCATCCACCTATCGAGATTCTTCTTGAAGAGATTCAGTGAGGTGCTCTGCCTCACATGAACTGGAATTCTATTCCAGAGCGAAGGGAGCCTCTGGGTTATGAACCTGTCCCTCCAGCAAGTTCTATTTATTTCTGTGCTGAGGTTCAAGTCCCTCCAGCATGTGGCTCTAAGGGATTTAGATTTACTGAGGTGGAGCATGTCCATTAATTCTGGATTTGACATAGCTTTGTATGTCAGGCATAGATCGCCTCGAAGTAGGGCGGTATGCAACTGAGTCGAGCTGGAGTTTTTTTAACCGAGCAGCATATGGCATCTGTTTGAGACCCTTGATCCTCTTGGTGAGATACTTTTGGGGTCTTTCTAATTGCTGCAGGTGTCGGGTAAGGTACATCCCAAAAGGGGCATTGTATTCTATGATGGGCCTGAAGAGGGATGAATAAAGGGGCATGATTACCTCTCTTGATCTAGATGTGAAACCCTTCGTGATGAGGTGGGCTATGTAGGTCTTTCTAACCACTTTGGCAATGTGGTTTTCAAAGGAGAGATTGCTATCAACTTGGGTCCCCAGGTCCCTAATAACTTTCTCTGTACTTAATGGGTTTCTGCCTATGTGGTAATTTGTGGGCACATTGTTTTTGCCAAAGGGTATGACTATACATTTTTTGGCATTTAGCTTTAAACCATGGCGCTGGCACCAGTTATCTGTCTCTGTGAGACCTTTTTGAAGGATGTTTGTGTCAGCTGGAGAGTTGATTATGGCACCCAGTTTGCAGTCGTCTGCGAACTTGGTGAGCCATAGTCCTCCCACGTTTGCCTGTACCTCGGAAAAGTATATACCGAACAAGAGTGGTCCCAGGACAGAACCCTGTGGGATGCGACTTGTGACCGGTTTCGAGTCTGACATGGCTCCAGCAACTCTCACTCTGTGGATTCTGTCTTTGAGCCAGTTTGTGACCCATCTTGTGACATAGGGGTTTATATTTAAGCTGGATAGCTTATCTATGATGCCCGAGTGGGGTATTGTGTCAAATGCCTTTGCAAGGTCCAGATAGGCTGTGTGGACTACCTTCCCTTCATCTATGGCTTTGGTGACTGTTTCAAAGAAGTCAACCAGGTTCAAAGGGCAGGATCTGCCCTTGACAAAGCCGAACTGGGTAGGATCTAGTGTCTGTAGGTCCCCAATGTCTTTGTTTATGAGCTCCATGATGATCCTCTCAATAGCCTTGCAGACTAAGCTAGTCAGGCTTATGGGGCAATAGTTTCCAGGGTCCGTAGAGGCTCCACCTTTGTGGAGTGGGACCACTGTTGCTGTACGCCATTCTGTGGGCACATATCCTGTAGTGAGGCTGAGATTGTATAGCTGTTTTATTTGAGGGATTAGTTCCTCTTGGAGTTCATGTAGGACGCAAACTGGCACGCCATCTGGTCCCATGGAAGCAGTGTTTTTTGCTTTGGAGAGGGCAGCCTTCACCTGAGCATCAGAGATGTTTGGGAGGCAGCTCTCTGCCGGGATAGATACTTGCTCTTTTGGGGGGGGGGGAGTTTGCACTGAACCTGTCTGCCAGGATATTGGCGATGTCTGTGGGTTCAGTGTATTTTTTGTCGTTTAGAAACAACTCAGAACAAGTCTGGGAGTTGCATCCCAGGTTTCTAACATAACTGAAAAAAGCCTTATGATTGTCTTTGGTGTCCTGTGCAATTTTTCTCTCAAAGCTGGCCTTGGAAGATTTTATGAGGGATCGTAATTTTTTGCTAGTACTGATCAGAGATGCCTTCCCTATTAGGGATTTTGCTCTATCATGTAGTAGCTTCCTCCTTCTGTTGTGCAGTTTATTTATGGCAGGGGTCCACCAGACTGGACGCCTGCCTTTGGATGACTGGGTCTTGGTTTTGTTTGGGATAGCATGATCCATGCATTCCTGGAGATGTCCGTAGAATGCGTTTATATAGGATTCTGCAGTTTGGGCCGTAGTTTCCACTGGCCCTGGGGCCTTGAAGGATTCCACTTTGGTTTTGAGAAGTGAGAAGTTCGCTTTTGAGAAGTTTTTCACTGTGGTTTTCTGGGCTGGGAGTGGGGTCGGGATGTGGACATCCAGTGAAATTAGTTTATGGTCTGATCTTACCAATGAGGGATATACTTCTGGTGTGGAGCATAGAGTCCCCATGTTGGTAATGATCAGGTCTAGTATGTTGTCCCCTCTTGTGGGAGTGGTGACTAGTTGTTCCATAGCATTTGAGTTTATAATTTCCAAGAACCTTTGGGCTAAGGTGCTGGGGATTGAGTAGTGCTCCCAGTCAATGTTTGGGTAGTTGAAGTCGCCCAATATAATGGTGTTCGGAGAGATCTTCATGTTCTCCAATGTTTTCAGGAAAGCCGAGTGGGATTCCTGACTTTGAGAGGGTGGTCTGTAGGATGCTATAAACTGAAAAGCAGTCTTTCCCACTGTTAGTTGCACATGGATGGTCTCCGATACTTCGTGCAATGCCACTAACCTGGAGGTGTGGATAGCCTTGATAAATATGGAAACTCCCCATCCTTTTGTGGTTCGGTCCGGGTTTTGGGGCCGAAAAGCATGATATGAGGTATAGCCTGGTAGTGCTGGGGTGCTCTCTGGAGCCTTGAACCAGGTTTCTGTCACTGCACAGATATTGATGTTCTCCATACTGAGGAGAGCTTCGAGTGAGTGCATCTTGAGGTTAAGACTTCTGGCGTTTAGCAGCATTACCCTTAGTTTCTTGTTCCTTGTGCTGTCTATGGGGGTGGGTTTGACTTTTGAGCCTTGCCTAAAAAGGCACTATGGGGGTGGCAAGAGCCTTTGCCAATATCCGAAAGCCCAGTGGTGACAGGTGCAAGCCGTCCCTAGCGAAGCAACGTGGCTTGTCGAGCATATCATCCCAGGCTGACAGACACTGGATCCCCTCTGAATGACACCAAAATTTTAGCCAATTGTTAAAATCGATCATTTTGTCTTTGTACTGTGGCATCATTCTAGGTGAGGGTAAGATGCAGCTCAAGGTCAGGGTCATACCAGCCTGGGCTACATGATCAGAGAGCTCCTCTATGTCTCTTTTCATGTAGTCCAGGGAGGTACGTCTCAGGTCATTCACACCAGCATGTACAATGACTGAGTCATATTTGTATTTGCTTTGGAGTGACCTGAGTGCTTGCGTTATGTGGCGGATCCTTAACTTAGCAAATAAACAGACGAAAAATACTTAAAATCTCAAAAGTGGCTCCTTTCTTCTCTCAGTGTTTTCTCCTCTTGGTGGGTGCTTCACCAACAGCCAACAAGCCTGAAAAGATGCCAAAACCATGAGGCAACCAGGTTTTAAGAGAGGAAGATGAAGGAGCTTTGGAATTGACCCAAAATGGCCAATAAAACTACAATTTCAAGTCAGTAACCACTCCCACAGGGGCAGGCAGGCTGCTCAATGTTTTTCACTGCCACTGATCAACAGAGATACTTCCCTTTAGCCCAAGCAAAAAATGGCCTCACAGAAACTTACAAACAGTTTAAGAACAGCAAGCCTGTAACTGAACTTTTTTAAATCTCAGAAAAGTAGGAAAAAAGCAAGATTTTTTTTGTTTTTTTCAGAGATAGCAGAAGTTCACAAGTATCAACAAGTTATAACAGTGCAGTAAATGACCCCACGCAAGAGTGCTAGGCCAAAGACAGATAAAATGCAAGTTTTGAGAAAAAAACGATTTTAAAAATAAGTGCAAACAGGAAATTCAGTAAACAGCTCTAGGTTGTGCTCTAAATACAGTTACTAATGCAGAAATCAAGTTTAACAAGCCAGAAAATGCTCAAAATAGGCAGCTATGCAGAAAAACTTAGCAAATAAACAGAGGAAAAATACTTAAAATCTAAAAAGTGGCTCCTTTCTTCTCTCAGCGTTTTCTCCTCTTGGTGGGTGCTTCACCAACAGCCAACAAGCCTGAAAAGACTTTCATCTGTCCCACAGTGTGCATCCTACCAGACATTTCAAGCACTTAATATCCATCACTTCTACCTTCCTCATCTGCTCTGCCTTTACTAATCAGGTTTCTGTACCATACAGTAGTACTGGTCACACCACTGTTTTGTACACCATACTTTTTACCTCTTTCACATTCTCTATCATACACTACCTATGACACTTTGTGCCCCCTAATTCTAGCTTTGACCTCCTCATTCAGACTTCTTTTCTCCTCAACTACTCCTCACAGATAAGTGAAGACATTCCACTGTTTTCTCTTCTATCTCAGTTTTCAGCTTCTTCTGATTTCCTCAATTTGCTGCCATTACAACTGTCTTATCTGTACTCAGTTTCATCACATGTGCCTTCAGTTTTGCATTCCATTCCATTCCTTTCCCCTGTCCTTTGCTGAAGTTCTTGATCGAAATAAGCTTGTAATGCCACATCAACTGCCTACAGCAACTTTATCGACCTGTCCCCCTCCACCCCGTTTGCTGATGTATTCCATCACTAGTATGAACAGCAGTGGGTTCAGAGCTCAACCATGATGCACACCCTCTCCCACTGGGAACCCCTCCGTGAGACCAAACACTGTTTTTGCTTGAGTCATTGGGTCCTTGTACATAAACCGCACTAATTCTAACAATGTTTCTGGGACTTTGAATCATCACCGAACTGCCCAAATCAATTTTCTTGGGATTTAGTCATACTCTTTCCCCAGCTGATTGTGGCAACCAGTTGTTTATGCTGTGGGCTGACTGTTTCACTGGGGACGACTTTGCAGTCACTGATTCTGCTTAGTGCCCTTTCCTTACTAGGATGATGTCTACCTGAGTTGCATGTTGACCATGCTTCATAGGTTCATAGGTAGGTACTAGGCTATCGACCCAAGGGCCTATGTAAGCCTAGCCAACAAGGTTCCCTGGCTTACGCCACCCAAGAAAGTTATTTTCCTGTGCCATTGTAAAGCAGAGACACAGAAGTGATCCCCGGGGTGTATTTCCTATTTCCCATCCACTCATCAAGATTTTTCTTGAAGAGTGCTAATGAAGAACTTTGCTTGACATAGATGGGTAGCCTGTTCCAGAGTATGTGAAGTCTCTGGGACAGGAATCTATCCCTCCAGCATATCTTGTTTATTGTGGTGACAAGGTTTAGGTCTCTAGAGCGTGTAGCTCAGAGGGATTGGAATTTCTTTAGGTGTAGCATGTTCAACAGCTATGGGTTTGACATAGCTTTATATGATAGGCAGAGATCACCTCGGAGGAGGCGATATGCTACGGAGTAAAGCTGGTGTTTTTTGAGGCGGTCAGTGTAGGGCATTTGTTTGAGGCCAGTAATCCTCTTTGTGAGGTACTTCTGTGGCCTTTCCAGCTGCTGCAGATGTCTTGTGAGGTACATTCCAAAAGAGGCATTGTACTCTATAATGGGTCTAATGAGTGTCGAGTAGAGGGGAACAATGACCTCTTTTTTCCTGGATGAGAACCCTTTTATGATGAGGTGTGCCACATAGAAGGACTTCCTGACTACTGTGACGATGTGACTATCAAAGGAGATACTACTGTCCACCTGGGTCCCAAGGTCTCTTATCACGCATTCAGTGTTAAGTAGATTGCTGCCTATGTGGTAGCTCATGGGTACAGAGTTTTTACCATAGGGGATGACACTGCACTTTTTGGCATTGAGCTTGAGGCCATGGCTCTGACACCAGGCATCTGTTTCAGCGAGGCCCTTCTGTAGGATGTCCACATCATTTGGGGACTTGACTATGGCTTCTAGTTTGCAGTCATCTGCGAACTTCATTAGCCAGAGGCCTTCTGTGTTAGCCTGTACTTCAGGGAAGTAGATACCAAACAGGAGAGGTCCCAGGACGGAACCCTGTGGTACTCCACTTGTCACTGCTTTGAGGTCAGATTTGGAGTCTGCAACTTTTACAGTGTGGGTTCTGTCAGTGAGCCAGTTGGCAACCCATCTTGTGACATAGGGATTTATACCTAGTTTAGTGAGTTTAACTATAATTCCAGAATGGGGGATGATGTTGAAAGCCTTGGCGAGGTCAAGATAGGCTGTGTAAACAACCTTACCCTCATCTACGGCTTTGGTGACTGCCTCAAAGAAGTCGATCAGGTTCAGGAGGCATGATCTGCCTTTCACAAACCCGAACTGGGTGGGATCCAGAGTTTGGAAGTTACCAATGTCTTTGTTTATGAGTTCCATGATGATACGTTCCATGGCCTTGCAGACCAGGCTCATCAGGCTAATGGAGTGGTAGTTCCCGGGATCAGTGGTGGCTCCCCCTTTGTGGAGTGGGATAACTGTTGCTGTGCACCATTCAGTGGGCACAAAGCCTGATGCAAGGCTATTATTGAACATGGTGCTTAAGTGGGGAGCCAGTTCGTTCTGAAGTTCATGTAAAACGCAGCCTGGGATGTTGTCTGGTCCCATGGATGCTGTGTTTTGGCTTTAGAGAGTGCAGCTTTTACCTGCATAGTTGTGATTACAGCGACTCTGCATTCTTCCTGTATGTGATCTTGTGATCGTTTCTCTTGCTGAACCGTGTGTTGGCCACTATCAAGTCATTTGCCAGACAGAAGTCTAGCATGGACTCTCCTTCTTTATTTCTGTTGCCCCACCCAGGTGGACCAAGGCAGACCACATATCTTGTGTTGTCCATTCCGATATGTGCATTAAGATCACCCATTATCAACTCCATTTCATGTTGTCCTGCTTTATCAAGTAGGTCCTGCAACTGTTGTCTGAGTATACTCTTTCTTCACTATCATAATCATGTTGCAGGGCATAGACTGAGATTATGAATAGCACCCTATCCTTACACTGTAGTCTGATTGCCATGAGTGTATCACTAATTCTGATGACATCTCTCATTGTCTTCTGAAGCCTCACCTTTATCACAATTCTCACACCACTTTTAGCCTGTCCTCCTCCTGAGTAGTAGACTCTGGATCCCAAGCCAAGTGATTTTGCTGCACTGCCGTTCCATCTTGTCCCCTGGATACAGAGGATGTCCAGTCTCCTCTGCACCATCATGTCATCCACTTCCAAACTGCATTCTGTCAATGAACCAACACTGAATATAGCAATTCTTAGTTCATGGTTGGCAGGGTGATTGATTTTACATCCATCTTTCTTTCAACAGAGCTATTCCAGGTAATCCAAGCTGGACAACTAGACACCAGCTAACCAGTAACTTATTAACCCAGAGCTGCTGTACTTTATGATGGGCAAATACTGGCCAACAGAGGCATATACAGGCCTTCCACCATTAGTATGGATGGCATAGGTCGGAGTAGACAAGGTCCTCACCCTCTTATGACAGCCAGATACCCATACATTAGTCAACAGGACCAAATCACCTAGAGCTAATTTCTACACTGCCAAGGGGCTCACCCTGACACAGCACGTAGTCTGTGATCCTGTTTGGCATATACTTCTCAGAAGTACAGGCAAGCACTGAAGGGCTGTGGCTGACCAAGTTTGCAGACGACTGCAAACTGGGTGCTATAATAGAGTCTCCGGTCGACATGGATATCCTCCAGAAAGGCCTTAATGAGACTGATGCATGGTGTCAAAGCCATGGTCTCAAGCTAAATGCTAAAAAATGCGTAGTAATCCCCTTTGGAAAAAACAGAGTACCTGCGAACTACCACATAGGAGGTAACCCCCTAAAATCTGAAGAAGTAATAAGGGATCTAGGGACCCAAGTAGATAGTCAGCTTTCCTTTGATAACCATGTTGCCAAGGTGGTTAGAAAATCCTTCTATGTGACCCATCTGATCACGAAAAGGTTCGCATCAAGATCTAAGGATGTAGTGGTGCCCCTCTACTCTTCCCTCATCAGACCCATTATTAAGTACAATGCACCAATTGGAATATACCTGGCTAGGCATCTCCAGCAGCTGGAGAGACCACAGAGGTACCTCACTAAGAGGATTACTGGCCTAAAACAGTTGCCCTATGCAGCACGATAAAAAAAACTAAGGCTTTTCTCTGTTGCATACCGCCTTCTCAGAGGCCATCTCTGTCTAACATACAGAGCCATGTCCAACCCAGAACTGTTGAACATGCTCCATCTTAGCAAAGCCAAATTTACTCGAGCTACACGCTCTAGGGATATAAACCTCAGCACAACAATGAATAGAACATGCTGGAGGGATAGATTCCCTTCGCAAAGACTTCCCTTGCTATGGAACAAGGTCCCGATCTACATAAGACAGAGCCCCTCACTATCACTCTTCAAGAGGAACCTTGATGAGTGGATGGATAACAGAAAGTTCACACCAGGGATCATACTAACAGCTCTACTAGATAGGGGCCAAGGGTACTAGCTGCTAGATCAAGGGCCTAGGGAACTAACCAAAGGGGCGGTGAATACCGCACAACATGGCTGGGCTAATATATACCTTCGGGCAGATAGCCCTTTACCTACCTATGAACCTATGAACCTATATTCTCCTATGTTAAGGATGCTGCACACCACAGTTGATGCCCAAAGTGGTTTGTCTATACAACTCTTTGTCCTAGAGGGCACCACCTAGATTCTGTGCTGCTGTCCACAGCTCCATTCTTGGGTGAGTTGTCAGCATGTTTTTTTTTTTCTGGGAGGTGGGAGAAACCCCACAGAGACCAAAAGAGGACATGTAAACTCCATACAGGCATTGGCCGGAGGTCAGGATCAATCCTTGTATCTTATATCTTGTGTCTTGTGCACGGGAGGTATAGACTTTAATGATTCTGCTAAGTATACTGGCAGGCAGCATAAAAAGGATATAAAAAGTGTGTGCATTGGAGAGGGTCATACTTCACATGACAACAACAGGGAATTGTTTTAGTTTCATTGTAACTCTGTAACAACAACAATAAGAAGTCATTTGTCTCCTCTGACTTCCCATTTCTGCGACTGTGGACATTTCTCACATTCCTGCTTTGCTTCTTCTACATATATATGCTTGTCCCATTGAATGGAAGAGTCTACTACATTGCTCCTGTTTATTTATTTTATTTTGCCTATTTATTTGATTGGGTAAGCCCACTGGACACAACTGTCCCTTTTCAGGAACTACCCAGAAGCACTGTCTGCTAATAATCTGACTTGCTCAGTGTCACACTGTAGGCAAATGAAGGTACAAGGAATCAAATCACAGCATAAACAGTGCACAACATGCATTTCATTAACAACTCACAGCTTAAGTCCTCTGCACTAATTACATTCTGGTATTAGTCAAAAACAACAGTATAGCATATGCAAACATAGCAAAATTATATTTCGACTTTAAGCTTTCCAGTACAACAGTCACTTGGTTGTGTAGCTACCTATCTAACCTGCTACAATCAGTTAAATGGTTGTCTACTTACTCATGTTTTCTCGCAGGTAATACAGGTGTCCCACAAGGCTCCGTACTTGGCCCTCTCCTTTTTAACATATTTATAAATGATTTACATATATCCTCCCAACAAGCTACACTTATACAATATGCAGATGACTCCACTGTCATTTGCTCAGCTTATAGTCTTTTCCAGTTACAATCTATCACTCAGTGAGCTTTCAACTCTATTGAAAACTGGCTCAGTGACAATCAGCTTTTCCTAAATTCATATAAAACAAAACTGCTCTTATTTCGTTCCAATTCTCAAACACACATAAAAGACACCTTCAAAATATCCTCCATCAACAATACTGAAACTGAAGTTGTACCTCACACAAAATTAGTTGGTGTCATAATAGATGATCAACTGAAATTTGATATTCACATTCAAAAGTGCACAAAAATAACCTACCAAAAATGGGCATGCTCTATCTATAGATCAAAAAGATTCCTTTTCCAACTCCTCAAGAGTTACTCCAGCTTCCTTCACTACCATAAGCCTTCCCCATTTTCTCCAACATTCAGATCTCCCTAAGATCAAAACTTGAGCTCAGCTGTAACAAAGTAGCTAGATTTGCAGCCAGTTAGTCATACAACTCCCACCACTGCTCCTCCCTCAGATATTTAAACTGGCTTGAGTTACCTAACTACCCCAAGTTCACCCCACTCCTTCTTGTTCATAAAATGGTACATAAATCCTCATCCTGCCAAGCAACCAGCACCATTCTTAACCGTTACCTCCCTAATCACCCTCTTCGCTCATCTGAGAAACACCTCCTTGAAGTCCATAAACCGAAAAAATCTATCGGTCACTGCCTATATTCCTACTCAGTATCCAAGGTCTGGAACACTATTCCTACAGATATTAGAGCAATACCATGTAGTTAAATATTTAAACAACATCTAAAGAGATTTCTCCCTAACTCCTGGCTCTGTACATGTCTTACACCAGCAATGCCATGTAGTTAAATATTTAAACAACCTCTAAAGAGATTTCTCCCTAACTCCTGGCTCTGTACATGTCTTACACCAGCAATGCCATGCAGTTAAATATTTAAACAACCTCTAAAGAGATTTCTCCCTAATTCCTGGCTCTGTACATGCCTTACACCATCAGTGCATTGTAGTTAAATATTTAAACAACCTCTAAAGAGATTTCTCCCTAACTCCTGGCTCTGTAAATGTCCTACACCAGCAGTACCATGTAGTTAAATATTTAAACAACCTCTAAAGAGATTTCTCCCTAACTCCTGGCTCTGTACATGTGATACACCAGCAATGCCATGTAGTTAAATATTTAAACAACATCTAAAGAGATTTCTCCCTAACTCCTGGCTCTGTACATGCCTTACACCAGCAATGCCATGTAGTTAAATATTTAAACAACCTCTAAAGAGATTTCTCCCTAATTCCTGGCTCTGTACATGTCTTACACCAGCAATGCCATGTAGTTAAATATTTAAACAACCTCTAAAGAGATTTCTCCCTAACTCCTGGCTCTGTACATGTCCTACACCAGCAGTGCCATGTAGTTAAATATTTAAACAACCTCTAAAGAGATTTCTCCCTAACTCCTGGCTCTGAACATGTCTTACACCAGCAGTGCCATGTAGTTAAATATTTAAACAACCTCTAAAGAGATTTCTCCCTAACTCGTGGCTCTGTACGTGTCTTACACCAGCAATGCCATGTAGTTAAATATTTAAACAACCTGTAAAGAGATTTCTCGCTAACTCCTGGCTCTGTACGTATCTTACACCAGCAATGCCATGTAGTTAAATATTTAAACAACCTCTAAAGAGATTTCTCCCTAACTCCTGGCTCTGTACATGTCCTACACCAGCAATGCCATGTAGTTAAATATTTAAACAACCTCTAGAGAGATTCCTCCCTGACTCCTGGCTCTGTACATGTGCTACACCAGCAATGCCATGTAGTTAAATATTTAAACAACCTATAAAGAGATTTCTCCCTAACTCCTGGCTCTGTACATGTCCTAACCAGCAATACCACGGTAGTTAAATATTTAAACAACCTCTAAAGAGATTTCTCCCTACCTCCTAGCTCTGTACATGTCTTCCACCAGCAATGCCATGTAGTTAAATATTTAAACAACCTCTAAAGAGATTTCTCCCAAACTCCTGGCTCTGTACATGTCCTACACCAGCAATGCCATGTAGTTAAATATTTAAACAACCTCTAAAGAGATTTCTCCCTAACTCCTGGCTCTGTACATGTCCTACACTAGCAATGCCATGTATTTAAATATTTAAACAACCTCTAAAGAGATTTCTTCCTACCTCCTGGCTCTGTACATGTCTTACACCAGCAATGCCATGTAGTTAAATATTTAAATAACCTCTAAAGAGATTTATCCCTACCTCCTGGCTCTGTACATGTCCTACACCAGCAATGCCATGTAGTTAAATATTTAAACAACCTCTAAAGAGATTTCTCCCTAACTCCTGGCTCTGTACATGTGCTACACCAGCAATGCCACGTAGTTAAATATTTAAACAACCTCTAAAGAGATCCCTCCCTAACTCCTGGCTCGGTATATGTCCTACGCCAGCAATGCCATGTAGATAAATATTTAAACAACCTCTAAAGAGATTCCTCCATAACTCCTGGCTCTGTACATGTGCTACACCAGCAATGCCATGTAGTTAAATATTTAAACAATCTCTAAAGAGATTTCTCCCTAACTCCTGGCTCTGTACATGTCCGACACCAGCAATGCCATGTAGTTAAATATTTAAACAACCTCTAAAGAGATTTCTCCCTAACTCCTGGCTCTGTACATGTGCTACACCAGCAGTGCCATGTAGTTAAATATTTAAACAACCTCTAAAGAGATTTCTCCCTAACTCCTGGCTCTGTACATGTCCTACACCAGCAATGCCATGTAGTTAAATATTTAAACAACCTCTAAAGAGATTTCTCCCTAACTCCTGGCTCTGTACATGTCCTACACCAGCAATGCCATGTAGTTAAATATTTAAACAACCTCTAAAGAGATTTCTCCCTAACTCCTGGCTCTGTACATGTCCTACACCAGCAGTGCCATGTAGTTAAATATTTAAACAACCTCTAAAGAGATTTCTCCCTAACTCCTAGCTCTGTACGTGTCTTACATCAGCAATACCATGTAGGTAAATATTTAAACAACCTCTAAAGAGATTTCTCCCTAACTCCTGGCTCTGTATATGTCTTACACCAGCAATGCCATGTAGTTAAATATTTAAACAACCTCTAAATGATTTTTCCCTAACTCCTGGCTCTGTACATGTCTTACACCAGCAGTGCCATCTAGGTAAATATTAAAACAACCTCCAAAGAGATTCCTCCCTAACTCCTGGCTCTGTACATGTGATACACCAGCAATGCCAAGTAGTTAAATATTTAACCAACCTCTAAAGAGATTCCTCCCTAACTCCTGGCTCTGTACATGTCCCATACCAGCAATGCCATGTAGTTAAATATTTAACCAACCTCTAAAGAGATTTCTCCCTAACTCCTGGCACTGTACATGTGCTACACCAGCAATGCCATGTAGTTAAATATTTAAACAACTTCTAAAGAGATTCCTCCCTTACTCCTGGCTTTGTACATGTCCTACACCAGCAATGTCATGTAGTTAAATATTTAAACAACCTCTAAAGAGATTTCTCCCTAACTCCTGGCTCTGTACATGTCCTACACCAGCAGTGCCATGTAGTTAAATATTTAAACAACCTCTAAAGAGATTTCTCCCTAACTCCTGGCTCTGTACATGTCCTACACCAGCAGTGCCATGTAGTTAAATATTTAAACAACCTCTAAAGAGATTTCTCCTTAACTTCTGGCTCTGTACATGTCTTACACCAGCAGTGCCATGTAGTTAAATATTTAAACAACCTCTAAAGAGATTTCTCCCTAACTCATGGCTCTGTACGTGTCTTACACCAGCAATGCCATGTAGTTAAATATTTAAACAACCTCTAAAGAGATTTCTCGCTAACTCATGGCTCTGTACGTGTCTTACACCAGCAATGCCATGTAGTTAAATATTTAAACAACATCTAAAGAGATTTCTCCCTAACTCCTGGCTCTGTACATGTGCTACACCAGCAATGCCACGTAGTTAAATATTTAAACAACCTCTAAAGAGATCCCTCCCTAACTCCTGGCTCTGTATATGTCCTACGCCAGCAATGCCATGTAGTTAAATATTTAAACAACCTCTAAAGAGATTCCTCCCTAACTCCTGGCTCTGTACATGTGCTACACCAGCAATGCCATGTAGTTAAATATTTAAACAATCTCTAAAGAGATTTCTCCCTAACTCCTGGCTCTGTATATGTCCTACGCCAGCAATGCCATGTAGTTAAATATTTAAACAACCTCTAAAGAGATTCCTCCCTAACTCCTAGCTCTGTACATGTGCTACACCAGCAATGCCATGTAGTTAAATATTTAAACAAACTCTAAAGAGATTTCTCCCTAACTCCTGGCTCTGTACATGTGCTACACCAGCAGTGCCATGTAGTTAAATATTTAAACAACCTCTAAAGAGATTCCTCCCTAACTCCTGGCTCTGTACGTGTCTTACACCAGCAATGCCATGTAGTTAAATATTTAAACAACCTCTAAAGAGATTTCTCCCTAACTCCTGGCTCTCTACATGTCCTACACCAGCAGTGCCATGTAGTTAAATATTTAAACAACCTCTAAAGAGATTTCTCCCAGACTCCTAGCTCTGTACATGTCTTACATCAGCAATACCATGTAGGTAAATATTTAAACAACCTCTAAAGAGATTTCTCCCTAACTCCTGGCTCTGTATATGTCTTACACCAGCAATGCCATGTAGTTAAATATTTAAACAACCTCTAAATGATTTTTCCCTAACTCCTGGCTCTGTACATGTCTTACACCAGCAGTGCCATCTAGGTAAATATTTAAGCAACCTCTAAAGAGATTCCTCCCTAACTCCTGGCTCTGTACATGTGATACACCAGCAATGCCAAGTAGTTAAATATTTAAACAATCTCTAAAGAGATTCCTCCCTAACTCCTGGCTCTGTACATGTCCCATACCAGCAATGCCATGTAGTTAAATATTTAAACAACCTCTAAAGAGATTTCTCCCTAACTCCTGGCTCTGTACATGTCTTACACCAGCAATGCCATGTAGTTAAATATTTAAACAACCTCTAAAGAGATTTATCCCTAACTCCTGGCTCTGTACATGTCCTACACCAGCAATGCCATGTAGTTAAATATTTAACCAACCTCTAAAGAGATTTCTCCCTAACTCCTGGCACTGTACATGTGCTATACCAGCAATGCCATGTAGTTAAATATTTAAACAACTTCTAAAGAGATTCCTCCCTAACTCCTGGCTCTGTACATGTCCTACACCAGCAATGCCATGTACTTAAATATTTAAACAACCTCTAAAGAGATTTCTCCCTAATTCCTGGCTCTGTACATGTCTTACACCAGCAGTGCCATGTAGTTAAATATTTAAACAACCTCTAAAGAGATTTCTCCCTAACTCCTGGCTCTGTACATGTCCTACACCAGCAGTGCCATGTAGTTAAATATTTAAACAACCTCTAAAGAGATTTCTCCCTAACTTCTGGCTCTGTACATGTCTTACAACAGCAGTGCCATGTAGTTAAATATTTAAACAACCTCTATAGAGATTTCTCCCTAACTCCTGGCTCTGTACATGTCCTATACCAGCAATGCCATGTAGTTAAATATTTAAACAACCGCTAGAGAGATTCCTCCCTAACTCCTGGCTTTGTATATGTGCTACACCAGCAATGCCATGTAGTTAAATATTTAACCAACCTCTAAAGAAATTTCTCCCTAACTCCTGGCTCTGTACATGTCCTACACCAGCACTACCACGGTAGTTAAATATTTAAACAACCTCTAAAGAGATTTCTCCCTACCTCCTGGCTCTGTACATGTCTTATACCAGCAATGCCATGTAGTTAAATATTTAAACAACCTCTGAAGAGATTTCGCCCTAACTCCTGGCTCTGTACATGTCCTACACCAGCAATGCCATGTAGTTAAATATTTAAACAACCTCTAAAGAGATTTCTCCCTAACTCCTGGCTCTGTACATGTCCTACACTAGCAATGCCATACAGTTAAATATTTAAACAACCTCTAAAGAGATTTCTCCCTACCTCCTGGCTCTGTACATGTCTTACAACAGCAAGGCCATGTAGTTAAATATTTAAACAACCTCTAAAGAGATTTCTCCCTACCTCCTGGCTCTGTACATGTCTTACACCAGCAATGCCATGTAGTTAAATATTTAAACAACCTCTAAAGAGATTTCACCCTAACTCCTGGCTCTGTACATGTGCTACACCAGCAGTGCCATGTAGCTAAATATTTAAAAAAACATCTAAAGAGATTTCTCCCTAACTCCTGGCTCTGTACGTGTCTTACACCAGCAATGCCATGTAGTTAAATATTTAAACAACCTCTAAAGAGATTTTTCCCTAACTCCTGGCTCTGTACATGTCTTACACCAGCAGTGCCATCTAGGTAAATATTTAAACAACCTCTAAAGAGATTCCTCCCTAACTCCTGGCTCCGTACATGTGATACACCAGCAATGCCATGTAGTTAAATATTTAAACAACCTCTAAAGAGATTTCTCCCTAACTCCTGGCTCTGTACATGTCCCACACCAGCAATGCCATGTAGTTAAATATTTAAACAACCTCTAAAGAGATTTCTCCCTAACTCCTGGCTCTGTACATGTCCTACACCAGCAATGCCATGTAGTTAAATATTTAAACAACCTCTAAAGAGATTTCTCCCTAACTCCTGGCTCTGTACCTGTCCTACACCAGCAATGCCATGTAGTTAAATATTTAAACAACCTCTAAAGAGATTCCACCCTAACTCCTGGCTCTGTACATGTCCTACACCAGCAGTGCCATGTAGTTAAATATTTAAACAACCTCTAAAGAAATGTCTCCCTAACTCCTAGCTCTGTACGTGTCTTACATCAGCAATGCCATGTAGTTAAATATTTAAACAACCTCTAAAGAGATTTCTCCCTAAATCCTGGCCCTGAACATGTCCTACACCAGCAGTGCCATGTAGTTAAATATTTAAGCAACCTCTAAAGAGATTTCTCCCTAACTCCTGGCTCTGTACATGTCCTACACCAGCAATACCATGGTAGTTAAATATTTAAACAACCTCTAAAGAGATTTCTCCCTAGTTCCTGGCTCTGTACATGTCCTACACCAGCAATGCCAT
Source organism: Protopterus annectens (assembly GCF_019279795.1). NCBI lineage: Eukaryota > Metazoa > Chordata > Ceratodontiformes > Protopteridae > Protopterus > Protopterus annectens. Next base: position 1,030,264,779 of record NC_056733.1, read on the forward strand.
GTAGTTAAATATTTAAACAACCTCTAAAGAGATTTTTCCCTAACTCCTGGCTCTGTACATGTCTTACACCAGCAGTGCCATCTAGGTAAATATTTAAACAACCTCTAAAGAGATTCCTCCCTAACTCCTGGCTCCGTACATGTGATACACCAGCAATGCCATGTAGTTAAATATTTAAACAACCTCTAAAGAGATTTCTCCCTAACTCCTGGCTCTGTACATGTCCCACACCAGCAATGCCATGTAGTTAAATATTTAAACAACCTCTAAAGAGATTTCTCCCTAACTCCTGGCTCTGTACATGTCCAACACAAGCAATGCCATGTAGTTAAATATTTAAACAACCTCTAAAGACATTTCTCCCTACCTCCTGGCTCTGTACATGTCTTACACCAGCAATGCCATGTAGTTAAATATTTAAACAACCTCTAAAGAGATTTCTCCCTACCTCCTGGCTCTGTACATGTCCTACAACAAAAATGCCATGTAGTTAAATATTTAAACAACCTCTAAAGATATTCCTCCCTAACTCCTGGCTCTGTATATGTCCTACACCAACAATGCCATGTAGTTAAATATTTAAACAACATCTAAAGAGATTCTTCCCTAACTCCTGGCTCTGTACATGTGCTACACCAGCAATGCAATGTAGTTAAATATTTAAACAATCTCTAAAGAGATTTCTCCCTAACTCCTGGCTCTGTACATGTCCTACACCAGCAGTGCCATGTAATTAAATATTTAAACAACCTCCAAAGAGATTTCTCCCTAACTCCTGACTCTGTACATGTGCTACACCAGCGATGCCATGTAGTTAAATATTCAAACAACCTCTAAAGAGATTTCTCCCTAACTCCTGGCTCTGTACATGTGCTACACCAGCAATGCCATGTAGTTAAATATGTAAACAACCTCTAAAGAGATTCCTCCCTAACTCCTGGCTCTGTACGTGTGCTATACCAGCAATGCCATGTAGTTAAATATTTAAACAACCTCTAAAGAGATTTCTCCCTACCTCCTGGCCCTGTACATGTCCTACACCAGCAGTGCCATGTAGTTAAATATTTAAACAACCTCTAAAGAGATTTCTCCCTAACTCCTGGCTCTGTACATGTCCTACACCAGCAGTGCCATGTAGTTAAATATTTAAACAACCTCTAAAGAGATTTCTCCCTACCTCATGGCTCTGTACGTGTCTTACACCAGCAATGCCATGTAGTTAAATATTTAAACAACCTCTAAAGAGATTTCTCACTAACTCCTGGCTCTGTACGTGTCTTACACCAGTAATGCCATGTAGTTAAATATTTAAACAACCTCTAAAGAGATTTCTCCCTAATTCCTGGCTCTGTACATGTCCTATACCAGCAATGCCATATAGTTAAATATTTAAACAACCTCTAGAGAGATTCCTCCCTAACTCCTGGCTCTGTACATGTGCTACACCAGCAATGCCATGTAGTTAAATATTTAAACAACCTCTAAAGAGATTTCTCCCTAACTCCTGGATCTGTACATGTCCTACACCAGCAATACCACGGTAGTTAAATATTTAAACAACCTCTGAAGAGATTACTCCCTACCTCCTGGCTCTGTACATGTCTTACACCAGCAATGCCATGTAGTTAAATATTTAAACAACCTCTAAAGAGATTTCTCCCTAACTCATGGCTCTGTACATGTCTTACACCAGCAATGCCATGTAGTTAAATATTTAAACAACCTCTAAAGAGATTTCTCCCTACCTCCTGGCTCTGTACATGTCCCACACCAGCAATGCCATGTAGTTAAATATTTAAACAACCTCTAAAGAGATTTCTCCCTAACTCCTGGATCTGTACATGTGCTACACCAGCAATGCCATATAGTTAAATATTTAAACAACCTCTAAAGAGATTCCTCCCTAACTCCTGGCTCTGTACGTGTCTTACACCAGCAATGCCATGTAGTTAAATATTTAAACAACTTCTATAGAGATTTCTCCCTAACTCCTAGCTATGTACGTGTCTTCTATCAGCAATGCCATGTAGGTAAATATTTAAAGAACCTCTAAAGAGATTTCTCCCTAACTCCTAGCTATGTACGTGTCTTCTATCAGCAATGCCATGTAGGTAAATATTTAAAGAACCTCTAAAGAGATTTCTCCCTAACTCCTGGCTCTGTACGTGTCTTACACTAGCAATGCCATGTAGTTAAATATTTAAACAACCTCTAAAGAGATTTTTCCCTAACTCCTGGCTCTGTACATGTCTTACACCAGCAGTGCCATCTAGGTAAATATTTAAACAACCTCTAAAGAGATTCCTCCCTAACTCCTGGCTCTGTACATGTGATACACCAGCAATGCCATGTAGTTAAATATTTAAACAACCTCTAAAGAGATTCCTCCCTAACTCCTGGCTCTGTACATGTCCTAACCAGCAATGCCATGTAGTTAAATATTTAAACAACCTCTAAAGAGATTTCTCCCTAAGTCCTGGCTCTGTACCTGTCCTACACCAGCAATGCCATGTAGTTAAATATTTAAACAACCTCTAAGGAGATTTCTCCCTAACTCCTGGCTCTGTACATGTCCTACACTTGCAATGCCATGTAGTTAAATATTTAAACAACCTCTAAAGAGATTTCTTCCTACCTCCTGGCTCTGTACATGTCTTACACCAGCAATGCCATGTAGTTAAATATTTAAATAACCTCTAAAGAGATTTCTCCCTAACTCATGGCTCTGTACATGTGCTACACCAGCAATACCATGTAGTTAAATATTTAAACAACCTCTAAAGAGATTCCTCCCTAACTCCTGGCTCTGTACATGTCCTACACCAGCAGTGCCATGTAGTTAAATATTTAAACAAGCTCTAAAGAAATGTCTCCCTAACTCCTAGCTCTGTACGTGTCTTACATCAGCAATGCCATGGTAGTTAAATATTTAAACAACCTCTAAAGAGATTTCTCCCTAGTTCCTGGCTCTGAATATGTGTTACACCAGCAATGCCATGTAGTTAAATATTTAAACAACCTCTAAAGAGATTCCTCCCTAACTCCTGGCTCTGTACATGTGCTACACCAGCAGTGCCATGTAGTTAAATATTTAAACAATCTCTAAAGAGATTTCTCCCTAACTCCTGGCCCTGTACATGTGCTACACCAGCAGTGCCATGTAGTTAAATATTTAAACAACCTCTAAAGAGATTCCTCCCTAACTCCTGCCTCTTTACATGTCCTACACCAGCAGTGCCATGTAGTTAAATTTTAAACAACCTCTAAAGAGATTTCTCCCTAACTCCTGGCTCTGTACATGTCCTACACCAGCAATGCCATGTAGTTAAATATTTAAACAACCTCTAAAGAGATTTCTCCCTAACTCCTGGCTCTGAACATGTCTTACACTAGCAATGCCATGTAGTTAAATATTTAAACAACCTCTAAAGAGATTTTTCCCTTCCTCCTGGCTCTGTACATGTCTTACACCAGCAATGCCATGTAATTAAATATTTAAACAACCTCTAAAGAGATTTCTCCCTACCTCCTGGCTCTGTACATGTCCTACACCAGCAATGCCATGTAGTTAAATATTTAAACAACCTCTAAAGAGATTTCTCCCTAACTCCTGGCTCTGTACATGTCCTACACCAGCAATGCCATGCAGTTAAATATTTAAACAACCTCTAAAGAGATTCCTCCCTAACGCCTGGCTCTGTACATGTGCTACACCAGCAATGCCATGTAGTTAAATATTTAAACAACCTCTAAAGAGATTCCTCCCTAACTCCTGGCTCTGTACATGTGCTACACCAGCAATGCCATGTAGTTAAATATTTAAACAATCTCTAAAGAGATTTCTCCCTAACTCCTGGCTCTGTACATGTCCTACACCAGCAATGCCATGTAATTAAATATTTAAACAACCTCCAAAGAGATTTCTCCCTAACTCCTGGCTCTGTACATGTCCTACACCAGCAATGCCATGTAGTTAAATATTTAAACAACCTCTAAAGAGATTTCTCCCTAACTCCTGGCTCTGTACATGTGCTACACCAGCAATGCCATGTAGTTAAATATTTAAACAACCTCTAAAGAGATTTCTCCCTAACTCCTGGCTCTGTACATGTCCTACACCAGCAGTGCCATGTAGTTAAATATTTAAACAACCTCTAAAGAGATTTCTCCCTAACTCCTAGCTCTGTACATGTCTTACATCAGCAATGCCATGTAGGTAAATATTTAAACAACCTCTAAAGAGATTTCTCCCTAACTCCTGGCTCTGTATGTGTCTTACACCAGCAATGCCATGTAGTTAAATATTTAAACAACCTCTAAAGAGATTTTTCCCTAACTCCTGGCTCTGTACGTATCTTACACCAGCAATGCCATGTAGTTAAATATTTAACCAACCTCTAAAGAGATTTCTCCCTAACTCCTGGCTCTGTACATGTCCTACACCAGCAATGCCATGCAGTTAAATATTTAAACAACCTCTAAAGAGATTTCTCCCTAACTCCTGGCTCTGTACATGTCCTACACCAGCAGTGCCATGTAGTTAAATATTTAAACAACATCTAAAGAGATTTCTCCCTAACTCCTAGCTCTGTACATGTCTTACATCAGCAATGCCATGTAGGTAAATATTTAAACAACCTCTAAAGAGATTTCTCCCTAACTCCTGGCTCTGTATGTGTCTTACACCAGCAATGCCATGTAGTTAAATATTTAAACAACCTCTAAAGAGATTTCTCCCTAACTCCTGGCTCTGTACATGTCCTACACCAGCAATGCCATGTAGTTAAATATTTAAACAACCTCTAAAGAGATTTCTCCCTAACTCCTGGCTCTGTAAATGTCCTACACCAGCAATGCCATGTAGTTAAATATTTAAACAACATCTAAAGAGATTTCTCCCTTAATCCTGGCTCTGTACATGTCCTACACCAGCACTGCCATGTAGTTAAATATTTAAACAACATCTGAAGAGATTTCTCCCTAACTCCTGGCTCTGTACATGTCCTACACCAGCAATGCCATGTAGTTAAATATTTAAACAACCTCTAAAGAGATTTTTCCCTAACTCCTAGCTCTGTACATGTCCTACACCAGCAATGCCATGTAGTTAAATATTTAAACAACCTCAAAAGAGATTTCTCCCTAAGTCCTGGCTCTGTACATGTCCTACACCAGCAGTGCCATGTAGTTAAATATTTAAACAACCTCTAAAGAGATTTCTCCCTAACTCCTAGCTCTGTATGTGTCTTACATCAGCAATGCCATGTAGGTAAATATTTAAACAACCTCTAAAGAGGTTTCTCCCTAACTCCTGACTCTGTACATGTCCTACACCAGCAATACCATGTAGTTAAATATTTAAACAACCTCTAAAGAGATTTCTCCCTAACTCCTGGCTCTGTACATGTGATACACCATCAATGCCATGTAGTTAAATATTTAAACAACCTCTAAAGAGATTCCTCCCTAACTCCTGGCTCTGTACATGTGCTACACCAGCAGTGCCATGTAGATAAATATTTAAACAACCTCTAAAGAGATTTCTCCCTAACTCCTGACTCTGTACATGTCCTACACCAGCAATGCCATGTAGTTAAATATTTAAACAACCTCTAAAGAGATTTCTCCCTAACTCCTAGCTCTGTACATGTGCTACACCAGCAATGCCATGTAGTTAAATATTTAAACAACCTCTAAAGAGATTCCTCCCTAACTCCTGGCTCTGTACATGTCTTACACCAGCAGTGCCATGTAGTTAAATATTTAAACAACCTCTAAAGAGATTCCTCCCTAACTCCTGGCTCTGTACATGTGCTACACCAGCAGTGCCATGTAGATAAATATTTAAACAACCTCTAAAGAGATTTCTCCCTAACTCCTGGCTCTGTACATGTCTTACTCCAGCAGTGCCATGTAGTTAAATATTTAAACAACCTCTAAAGAAATTCCTCCCTAACTCCTGGCTCTGTACATGTGCTACACCAGCAATGCCATGTAGTTAAATATTTAAACAATCTCTAAAGAGATTCCACCCTAACTCCTGGCTCTGTACATGTCCTACACCAGCAATGCCATGTAGTTAAATATTTAAACATTCTCTAAAGAGATTCCTCCCTAACTCCTGGCTCTGTACATGTCCTACACCAGCAGTGCCATGTAGTTAAATATTTAAACAACCTCTAAAGAGATTTCTCCCTAACTTTTGGCTCTGTACATGTCCTACACCAGCAGTGCCATGTAGTTAAATATTTAAACAACCTCTAAAGAGATTCCTCCCTAACTCCTGGCTCTGTACATGTGCTACACCAGCAATGCCATGTAGTTAAATATTTAAACAATCTCTAAAGAGATTCCTCCCTAACTCCTGGCTCTGTACATGTCCTACACCATCAATGCCATGTATTAAATATTTAAACAACCTCTAAAGAGATTTCTCCCTAACTCCTGGCTCTGTACATGTCTTACACCAGCAGTGCCATGTAGTTAAATATTTAAACAACCTCTAAAGAGATTCCTCCCTAACTACTGGCTCTCTACATGTGCTACACCAGGCTGGCACTACCCATTACTCCTTCCTTTTCTTCCTTTCTCCCCCTCGTTTCCTCTTTCCCTTGGTCTTCTCCCCCCCCCTTTCCTTTCTTCTCTTATTAACCAAAGCACCAATTACTTCTCAGATAGCTCCCTACTTTAACTCCATTTCCTAATCTCCTTCCAACTGCAAAATCTCTTTCCTTTCTCGTAGTCTTTTGCCAATATTGAAAATGCTTACTGAACTTTATGTGATAATATTATGTAGTTTATTAATTGAACTATGTATGTTGGAGATTTTTCCCCCGGGTCTCCGCTGAAAATGAAATTCATGCAGAGTTGTACTTTCCCAGTAAACAAATACGATATAAATAAATAAAATATACACAGCTGAAATGAAGTGCATGCATTACACAAATGTGATCCTTGGAACAGCAACACTTAAAATGCGCAAAAAACATTTGCAGTTTAGTATTTTTGATTATTCTTCTTACTCCAAGGTACAGCAATCACAGAGTTAGTGTATATAAGTAACAGGGGTTTGGACAGGGTGCAGCCTACTATAGATGTAGCAGGTTTCAAGGTGGGTGCAGGGGATTTAGGATCCTGTAAAAATACTTTAATTATATTGTAGTGAGTTGCGAGATCTGCTATAACACCTTGACATCTGCAATATACTTTTTGGTGTTGCAGAACCTGTCATTATGGACCTCATGATTCTGATTAGAAGCCAAGTAATTTAGAGAAAATGCAGCCTAAATACACTTGGGATCTCATTCATAAACAATGTGTGCTACAGCATTGTGAATGAATATGCTGTGAAGCTCGTACAAAAGCAAAAATGATTAATACAGAAGGAGAATGTGTGCATGACTGACATGCCTTTGTTAAAACGAGTGTGAACATAGTTTGCAATGAGCCCATCACTGTGGGGCCATAAACATTGTGCTACATAAAGTGTGAGAACTATGCATAGCGATGCACATGGAAGTGCAACAGAGCACAAATGCATAAGGGAAGAAGTGTGAAAATCACTGCAGATGTGATATACGTTATACATGGTGATTTTTATTTTATTAGTTAGATTCTAGTTAGAGCAGTGCATGTTTACCATGTTAGGAGGCCCTTTTAGCCTTGGATCCTGCGCGGAGGTCCTACTAGGCAGGGGAAGGTGGACAAGTTCCATGTGGATAACCACACATTGGATAAGCTGTGATGACTATGTCACACAACGGAAGCTTCAGGTGGAAGAAGTTGGCCAATACCTTTGTAAACTATGATCTTAAAGGGGCTAGCTTTGGTATAATGGTTAAGGTCTTCACCTCATAAACACAAGGTACAGGGCTTGATTCTGATCTCAGGGTTTTGGAAGGTTAAATAAGTCCTTTAAGACTGTTAATCTAGCACTCACTCATGAACTGCTGTAACAACCCTGGCCAAGGGCACATTCCAAAGAGCACAACAGGAATAATTCAGGCATCTGCCAGTCACACCCTTCAGCAGTTTCTGAATTGCCTGCTGGCATATGCAGGCTAGTGGAGGAGGAAGTAACTCCCATCATGCAATGCTTCCACTCAACATGGAATCTACCTCCTTGTAGAGTGGATGTTGTCTTAACATGCTGGTCTTCTGTTGCTGTCTCGGTGCTGTCATGGCTGCAATGACACTGAAGTGCTGCTGTCCAGGATCACCCAACAGTTACTAACAGCTGGACTTTCTGTTTAGATTATAGATTTCTTTTTTCATTTACAGTGTCTTCATGCAGGACTTCTGTTACTCGCTGGGTGCTGTCATGGCTGAATCACTGAGGTGCCGTTCTCTAGGACTGGCCGATGGACTGATTTGCAGTTGATGATATTTATATGACAGTGGATATTTTAGGATAGGATATCCTTAGTTTTGATCATTGGCTAGAGCAGCAGCAGGCTTAAGTAGCAAAGTAAGTTTTGATTGGGCTACATTTTGTTTTAACTTTTCTGCATGTCAGAAACGTATTCATTGAGTGTGAAGGGAAATATCAATCTGAATATAAGGATTCCCTGGATAGTTAGTGAGAAGGCATGTGTCCTGTCTCACTGAGGTGGATTTTAGTGTCTCTATTTTTCATCTCTAACCAATCTTTTATTATTTCCTTGGATGTGTTCTGTTAAGACTTTTCTAAATACATGTTAATGTTGGAGTTTTCTTGTTGTTTGAACTCACTTTTATTTTACTGTATCAGAATATTTTCAGTTTCTTTTTTTGTCTTCATTTGCAACTTTACCATTCATTATTATTATTATATATTATTATATAACATTATTATATGGCAGTATATATTATTAATATATTATTCATTCTTACAGCTTACATGCTTTCATGTACTCCTTAATCTTGATTATTATTAGTATTAGTATTGTTATTCTAATTTATTTTTTTTTTTTTCACTGATCTTTCGTCTGTTATTTCCTCAGTACTTGGCTGCTACAGTTTAAAAGCATTTTTTTAATTCAATATGTTGAAGGAGAGTTGGGGGCAGGGCACAGAAACTGGACCTGAATGCCTGGGTCAGGTGGGGGATGGCATCTGTCCACCTGGTTGTTGTGCCAGTAGAATGAACATCTGTTTTCTTTCATTTGTTTTGTTTTTGTTTTGTTTCATTTTCTTTTTTTTTTTTGCTCTTCAATGGAAGAGCTAGGGTGCAGATCTAACTATAGTAACTGGCTTATGACAGTGAAGTGCTTTTCTTTTTTCATAGTACTGTCCCAGCGTGGTGGTTGAGCCAGTTACTCTTCTGTGTAATGGCCTAACACAGCTATGCCTAGGGTGGATGTCTGTCACTGAAGGAGTGGACACCAAGCCACATAACCACACTACACTGCAGTCCAACAAAAGCCAGTGCTAGACATCATGTATACCCATGGCACACTCCTCGAGCCACATTGTGTGGTAGTCCTACATAAGCCAGTACCGGTCATCATATATAACCATGACATGTTACTCGAGCCACATTGTGTGGTAATCCTACATAAACCAGTGCTGGACATCATATATAACCATGGCATGCTCCTCGAGCCACATTGTGTGGTAGTCCTACATAAACCAGTGCTGGACATCATGTATAACCATGGCATGCTCCTTGAGCCACATTGCATGGTACTCCTACATAAACCAGTGCTGGACATCATCTATAACCATGGCATGCTCCTCCAGCCACATTGTGTGGTAGTCCTACATAAACCAGTGCTGGACATCATATATAACCATGGCATGCTCCTCGAGCAACATTGTGTGGTAGTCCTACATAAACCAGTGCTGGACATCATGTATAACCATGACATGCTCCTTGAGCCACATTGTGTGGTAGTCCTACATAAACCAGTGCTGGACATCATCTATAACCATGGCATGCTCCTCAAGCCACATTGTGTGGTAGTCCTACATAAACCAGTGCTGGACATCATGTATAACCATGGCACACTCCTCAAGCCACATTGTGTGGTAGCCATAAACCAGTACCGGACATCATGTATAACCATAGCACACTCCTCGAGCCACATTGTGTAGTAGTCCTACATAAGCCAGTGCTGGACATCATGTATAACCATGGCACACTCCTCGAGCCACATTGTGTGGTAGTCCTACATAAACCAGTGCTGGACATTGTGTATAACCATGGCATGATCCTTGAGCCACATTGTGTGGTAGTCCTACATAAACCAGTGATGGACATCATGTATAACCATGGCACATTCCTTGAGCCACATTGTGTGGTAGTCCTACATAAGCCAGTACCGGTCATCATATATAACCATGGCATGTTCCTTGAGCCACATTGTGTGGAAGTCCTACATAAACCAGTGCTGGACATCATGTATAACCATGGCACACTCCTCGAGCCACATTGTGTGGTAGTCATAAACCAGTACCGGACATCATGTATAACCATAGCACACTCCTCGAGCCACATTGTGTGGTAGTCCTACATAAACCAGTGCTGGACATCATGTATAAGCATGGCATGCTTCTCAAGCCACATTGTGTGGTAGTCCTACATAGACCAGTGCTGGACATCATATATAACCATGGCAAGTTCCTCGAGCCACATTGTGTGGTAGTCCTACATAAGCCAGTACCACGCATCATGTATAACCATGTCATGATCCTCGAGCCACATTGTGTGGTAGTCCTACATAAACCAGTGCTGGACATCATGTATAACCATGGGATGATCCTTGAGCCACATTGCATGGTAGTCCTACATAAACCAGTGCTGGACATCATCTATAACCATGGCATGCTCCTCGAGCCACATTGTGTGGTAGTCCTACATAAACCAGTGCTGGACATCATGTATAGCCATGGCACACTCCTTGAGCCACATTGTTTGGTAGTCCTACATAAACCAGTGCTGGACATCATGTATAACCATGACACACTCCTCGAGTCACATTTTGTGGTATTCTTAGATAAACTGTTAATGTGCTTGTGTATATACATGCTTGACGTAATCCTGTAGTCATGTTGCACGAATGCCCATATGTGCCAGTGGTAGTGTTTGCCAACATGATGAGCTCTCCTTGGACACCACATAGCAAGATTGATCAGACAGTATAACCAGTGTTGTCTGCACACAGCGATAGTGTATATTAATGTTATACATATGCTTTACTCTAATATGTATACTATGAAATAGCTTAGTATGTACCTGTGTAGCTTGTCAATATGTATAACCTTGATTTATTTCAACAAATGGCTAAGTTTCTGGTGTCATTCTAAGGGGATCCATTATCTGTCTGCCTGGGATGACATGATTGACGACCTCAATGCTTTGCCAGAGATTCATAGGTTCATAGGTAGGTACTAGGCTATTGGCCCTAGGGCCTATATAAGCGTAGCCAAAAAATGTACCCTGGCTTTTGCCACACAAGAAAATTATTTTCCTGTGCCCTTGTCAAGCAGAGCCAAAGAAGTGATCCCTGGGGTGAATTTCCCATTTCCCATCCAATCATCAAGATTTTTCTTGAAGAGTGCTAATGAGGAGCTCTGTTTGACATAGATTGGTAGTCTGTTCCAGAGTATGGGAAGTCTCTGGGACAGGAATCTATCCCTCCAGCGTGTTCTGTTTATTGTGGTGACAAGGTTTAGGTCCCTAGAGCGTGTAGCTCGGAGGGATTGGGATTTCTTTACATGGATCATGTCCAACAGCTCTGGGTTTGACATAGCTTTGTATGTTAGGCAGAGATCGCCCCTGAGTAGGCGATATGTGATGGAGTAAAGCTGTAGTTTTTTGAGACGGTCTGTGTAGGGCATCTGTTTGAGGCCAGTAATCCTCTTTGTGAGGTATTTCTGTGGTCTTTCCAGTTGTTGTAGATGTCTTGTGAGGTACATACCAAAAGGGGCGTTGTACTCTATAATGGGTCTAATGAGTGATGAGTAGAGGGGAACAATGACCTCTTTTTTTCTGGATGAGAATCCTTTTGTGATGAGATGAGCCACATAGAAGGATTTCCTGACCACTGTGACAATGTGATTATAAAAGGAGAGACTACTGTCCACCTGTGTCCCAAGGTCTCTTATCACATTTTCGGCATTGAGTAGACTACCAGCTATGTGGTAGTTCATGGGTACAGAGTTTTTACCAAAGGGGATGACAATACACTTTTTGGCATTGAGCTTCAGGCCATGGCTTTGACACCAGGTATCTGTCTCAGTGAGGCCCTTTTGTAGTTTGTCCACATCGTTAGGAGTTTCGATTATGGCTCCTAGTTTGCAGTCATCTGCAAACTTTGTTAACCAAAGACCATCTGTGTTAGCCTGCACTTCAGAGAAGTAGATACCAAACAGGAGAGGACCCACAACTGAACCCTGTGGTACTCCACTTGTCACTGGTCTGAAGTCGGATTTGGAATCCGCTACTTTCACAGTGTGGGTTCTGTCCGTGAGCCAGTTGACAACCTATCTTGTGACATAGGGATTTATACCTAGTTTAGTGAGCTTATCTATAATTCCAGAGTGGGGATGGTGTCGAAAGACTTGGCGAGATCTAGATAAGCTGTGTGAACCATTTTACCCTTATTTATGGCTTTGGTGACTGCTTCAAAGAAGTCAATCAGGTTTAGGAGACATGATCTGCCTTTTCAAATCCAAACTGGGTAGGGTCCGGAGTTTGGAGATCACCAATGTCTTTGTTTATTGGCCTGCATCTGTCTTCCCTGGGCTTCCAGATACTCGACAAGGCTCTTGCCACCCCAATAATACCTTTTTTAGGCGGTGTTCCAAAGACCAAATTACCACCGTAACAGCTACAAACAAATGCAATCTGAGGGTCATGCTGCTCAATGCTAGAAGTCTAAATCTCAAAATGTACTTGCTTGAAGCACTCCTTAAAATGCAGAACATTGACATTTGTGCTGTAACAAAGATCTGGTTCAAGGCAGCAGAAATCACCCCAGCACTACCAGGCTATAACTCATTCTACACCTTTTGGCCCTAGAACTTGGACCAAAGCTCCAAAGGTGGTGGTGTTTCCATATTCATAAAGGATGAGCACACCTCCAGACTGGTAGCACAGCATAATGCATCTGAGATACTTCATGTGCAGTTAACATTGGGTAAGACAGCGATTCAGGTCGCAGCCTGCTATAGGTCCCCAACCATGTCCCAAGACTCACACTCCACGTTCCTAAGCACCCTAGAGACTATTAGGTTCCAACCTAACACTCTCATACTGGGCAACTTCAACTACCCCTCCATTAACTGAGAAAACTACTCATGTACCAATACAATTGCTCAATGTTTCCTGGAATTCATTATTTCCAATGCCCTGGACCAGCTCGTTCTTACCCCCACTAGAGGTAGCAACATCCTTGACCTAGTCATTACTAACATGAGCGACTGTTGCTCTACACCAATAGTCAACTCCTCCATGGTTAGATCTGACCACAAATTAATCACCTTGGAAATCCACATCCCTCCCACCCCCAACCTATACAAAGGTAACCACCATGAAAAACTTCTCCAAAGCTAACTTTGGGCTCCTAAAAACAGAGGTCGCTAACTTCATCGCACCAATGCAAATAGAGAATAGTTGCATGACCACCAAATCATACACCAATGCACTGTACGAACACTTACACAAATGCATGGATCTCGCCATACCCAATAGAACCAAGATGCTCTCCACCATAAAAGGAAGCCAATCTGGTGGTCCCCTGCCATAAACAAACTCTACAACAGAAGGAGGAAACTGATGCAGAATAAGGTGAAGTCCCTAGACTGGAAAAACTCCCTTATCAGCCTCAACAAAAAGTTGAGATCCCTCATCAAATCCTCTAAAGCTAGCTATGAAAACAGAATTGCAGCAGACAGTAAAGACAACTACAAGGCCTTCTACAGTTATGTAAAGAATCTCCACGGAAATACCCAGATTTGCTCTGAGCTACTGCACAATGGTGCCTCCTATACTGAGCCAACAGATATTGCCAATATACTGTCTGACAGATTCAGTGCCAACTTTACCCATCTCCCCACCCCAAAAGGACCTATCACATTAACAGTAGATTGCCAGGCACCCAGTATTACTGCTGCACAGGTTAAAACAGCACTGTCCAAGGCCAAGAATACAGCTTCTATGGGACCTGACAATATCCCTAGCTGTCTTCTACATGCACTACAGAGTGAACTGGCACCTCACCTGTGTGCCCTGTTCAATCGCAGCCTCACCTCAGGCTTTGTCTCTACCAAATGGCACACTGCTACAGTCATCCCTCTCCACAAAGGAGGAGTGACTACAGACCCTGGGAACAATCGCCCCATTAGCTTGATGAGTCTGAGTCATCATGGACCTAATAAACAAGGATATAGGGAATCTCCAAACTCTGGATCCCACACAGTTTGATTTTGTGAAGGGTAGATCATGCCTGCTCAACCTGGTTGACTTCTTTGAGTCAGTCACCAGAGCTGTGGATGAAGGCAAGATGGTTCATACAGCCTGTTCATACAGCCTGTGAGGCCACAAAAGTACCTCACAAAGAGGACCCTAGGCCTTAAACACTTGTCCTATATGGACAGACTCAAAAAACCCAACTATTCTGTCTCATATAGTCTACTTAGAGGCAATCTCTGCATGACTTACAAAGCCATAGGTTCATAGGTTAGTACTAAGCTAGCTGCCCTTGCAAGCCATTTTAAGCCTAGCCATTTATCCCTTGTGAGACTCAAACCCTGCACCTTTTGCTTGCAAGGCAAACACCTTAACCATTAGGCCACCCTCCCAACCCCAATGTCTGACCCAGCTCTGTTAGAAATACTACATCTAAAGAAATCCCAATCCCTCCACACCACACACTCCAGAGACCTCAACCTAATTACCACAATCAACAGAACGTGCTGGAGGGACAAGTTCATAGCCCAGAGACTGCCCATGCTATGGAATAGACTTCCTATACATGTCAAACAGAGGACCTCACTGGCCCTCTTCAAGAGAAATCTTGATGAGTGGATGGGAAACAGAAAATTCACCCCGGGGATAACTCCAGTGGCTCTACTTGACAGAGGCACTGGGAACTAAGGTTGGGTGGCATAATGCCAGGGTAATCCTATGGGCTAGGCTTGTAAAGGCTCCAGGGGCATTAGCCTAGTACACACCTATGAACCTTGAACCTATAATAGCATTGCAGGTGTTGGAACATTGGGACTGGGGTATGTATAATTATTACACATTTTTCTGTGTTTCAGACCATGCTGTACAGTGCAGAGTACCCTAACAAGTACAGGAGACAGTCCATGTGGTGTGCTCTGCGGTGTTTGGCCTCTTCTGCGGCATTTGGATCAGATGGAGGACATCCTTGCTGGCACAAATGTGAGTGTGCATGGTGCTGTTGACTCATAGGGGCAATGCAGCATGATGTCTGGCACCTAACTAACATCATGGGGGAGCTGCGGCAATGTCATGTGTAGATCATAGTATAAAGTGTGTGCGTATATCTTTAAGAAGCATGCGAGGCTATACGTGCAAGTATATAACCCGCACAAGTGCAATCCCTTAGTGCCATTTTGAAGGAGCAGCCAGGGAGTGAGCGTGCATGATCGTAGTCATTAATTGTATATAAGTTATTTAAATTACAGTCAATAGTCGGCGATAGTGATGTGTTTGTATGAAATAAAGCTGCTTGATCAGAACCCACGAAGACTCGTTTAATCGTGTCCTAACATGAAAGTGACATGGTGTCAGAACTGGGATGGAAGAGAGAAGAACATTTGGAGCTATGAGATGTAAAGATGACAGTGAAGGTAAAACCGAGAGAAAAGAGCACAAACAGAGCCAGAAAGAATCAAAGTAATGAAAAATAAAACAAATTATTTACTTGATGCGAAAGATAAAACAAAGGGGCATTACAAGGGCACAAACCGCATTATCAGGCAAGCGAAAAGTACAAAAAGTTTGTTAACTAAAGAAAATATTTAAGATAAAAGTATTTGATGAAATGATAGGTTCATAGGTTCATAGGTTGGTACTAGGCTATCGGCCCTAGGCCCTATACAACCCTATTAATAACAATTCCCTGGCTATTTCTTCCCACACTATTTACTTCCCTGGACCCCTGATTTACAGTAAAGCAAAAAACAAGCATGTTTAAAGCAAAATGAGTGTGTTTAAGGCAAAGTTGGGCATGTTTAGCATAAAACGAGCAGAAGAAAAGTGTACTGGGTGTACAAAGAGCTAAAACAAGCAAAACAATTGCAATAAGAAAAGAAAAGGGTACATTAAGCAAAAATAAAGCAAAGCGACTGTATGTGTTTTGGGCAAAGTGCTGTGTTTGGGCATAACTACGACTTTGTATTGTATCAAGAGGTTAAGTAAAGTTATTTGAAGTATCTCAAAGTGAGTAAAAGTGCTTACAGTGTCTGATTCCTCCAAAAAAATTAAGCAAATCTGGTGGTCCCCTGCCATAAACAAACTTTACAACAAAAGGAAGAAACTTGCAGAAAAGAGGAAAATCCCAGGTTGCAAAAAACTCCCTTACCAGCCTCAGTAAGAAGCTGAGATCCCTCATAAAATCCTCCAAAGCTAGTTACGAAAATAAAATTGCCAAAGATTCCAAAGACAACCACAAGGCATTCTATAACTATGTCAATAATCTAAATGGCAATGCTCAGATCTGCTTTGAGCTACAACAGAATGGCATTAAATATACTGATCCCAAGGATATTGCCAATATCCTGGCAGATCGATTCAGTGCGAACTTCACCCCCCCCCTTCACCCCCTAAATGGCCCATCTCAATACCAGAAGATTGCCAAATTCCAGTTATAACGGCCACACAGGTAAAAACACACACTCCAAAACTAAGAATACAGCATCCATGGGACTAGATGACATCCCTGGCTATGTACTATATGAACTACAAAATGAACTGGCACCTCACCTAAGTGTCATGTTTAATCATTGCCTCACCTTAGGCTTCGTACCCACTGAGTGGCGCACAGCTACAGTTATCCCACTTCACAAGGGGGGATCCACCTTGGATCCCGAGAACTACCGCCCCATTAGCCTGACGAGCCTGATCTGCAAGGCCATGGAACGTATTATCATGGAACTTATGAACAAAGACATTGGCAACCTTCAAACATTGGATCCCACCCAGTTTGGGTTTGCGAAGGGCCGATCTTGTCTCCTGAACCTGATTGACTTCTTTGAATCAGTCTTCAGAGCTGTGGACGAGGGTAAGGCAGCCCACACAGCCTATCTGGACCTCGCCAAGGCCTTTGACACCATCCCCCACTCTGGAGTCATAGATAAACTTACTAAGCTGGGCATTAATCCCTACATCACTCGATGGATTGCCAACTGGCTTACTGACAGAACCCACAGTGTAAAAGTAGCTGACTCCAGATCCAGCTCCAGACACATGACAAGTGGAGTACCTCAGGGTTCAGTCCTGGGACCACTCTTGTTTGGCATCTACTTCTCTGAAGTACAGGCCAACACTAAGGGACTCTGGCTAACAAAGTTCACAGATGATTGCAAACTGGGAGCCATTATTGAATCTCCAAATGATGTGGATACTCCACAAAAGGGCCTTACAGAAACAGATGTTTGGTGCCAGTGCCATGGGCTCAAGCTCAATGCCAAGAAATGTATACTTATCCCCTTTGGGAAAAAACATGTACCCATGAATTACCACATAGGTGGCAGTACACTAAACACTGAAAGTGTAATAAGAGACTTAGGGACACAGGTGGACATAGGTTCATAGGTTCATAGGTAGATACTAGGCTATCTGCCCTAGGGCATTTATAAGCCTAGCCACAGTGTATTTGGCTTCCGCCTCCCTATTAGATTAGCCTACTGTGCCTCTGTAAAGTAGGTCACAGAAGGTACCCTTTTAAGATTAGTTTACTGTGCCTCTGTCTAGCAGGGACACAGAAGAGATCCCAGGGGTGAATTTGCGATTTCCCATCCACGCGTTCAGATTTCGCTTGAAGAGGGTCAGCAAGGGGCTATGTCTAACATGAATTGGGATTCTATTCCAGAGTGAGAGGAGCCTCTGGGAAATGAATCTGTCCCTCCAGCATGTCCTATTTATTTTTGTGCTGAGGTTTAGGTCCCTGGAGCGTGTAGCTCTAAGGGACTTGGATTTTTTGAGGTGGAGCATGTCCATTAATTCTGGGTTTGACATGGCTTTGTACGTCAGGCATAGATCGCCTCTGAGTAGGCGGTAAGCAACTGAGTAGAGCTGGAGTTTCTTTAGTCGAGCTGCATAGGACATCTGTTTGTAGCCCATGATCCTCTTGGTGAGGTACTTTTGGGGTCTCTCCAGTTGCTGCAGGTGTCGGGTAAGGTACATCCCAAAAGGGGCATTGTATTCAATTATGGGCCTGATGAGTGATGAGTACAGGGGCACAATGACCTCTCTTGATCTAGATGCGAACCCTTTCGTGATAAGGTGGACTATATAGAAGGTTTTTCTAACCACTTTGGCAACATGATTATCAAAGGAGAGATTACTATCTACGTTGGTCCCCAAATCTCTAATTACTTCTTCCGTACTTAATGGATTACCACCTATGTGGTAATTTGTGGGCACCTTGTTTTTCCCAAAGGGGATGACTATGCACTTTTTAGCATTTAGCTTGAGGCCATGGCTCTGGCACCAAGCATCCATCTCTGTGAGACCCTTTTGGAGGATGTTTGTGTCAGCTGGAGATTCGATTATGGCCCCCAGTTTGCAGTCATCTGTGAACTTTGTCAGCCATAATCCCCCCGTGTTAGCCTGAACCTCAGAGAAGTATATACTGAACAAGAGAGGTCCCAGAACTGAGCCCTGTGGGATGCCACTTGTAACTGGTTTGGATTCAGACATGGCACCTGTGATTCTGACCATGTGGGTTCTATCTCTGAGCCAGTTTGCAACCCATCTTGTGATATAGGGGTTGATATTTAAGCTGGTAAGCTTATTTATGATGCCCGAGTGGGGTATTGTGTCGAAGGCTTTTGCGAGGTCCAGGTAGGCTGTGTGGACTACCTTGCCCTCATCTATGGCTTTGGTAACTGTTTCAAAGAAATCAACTAGGTTTAAGAGGCAAGATCTGCCCTTAACAAAGCCAAATTGGGTAGGGCCCAGTGTCTGGAGGCTCCCAATGTCTTTGTTTATGAGTTCCATGATAATACACTCCATAGCTTTACAGACCAGACTAGTCAGGCTTATGGGGCGATAGTTTCCAGGGTCCATTGTGGCACCACCTTTGTGGAGTGGGACCACTGTAGCTGTACGCCATTCTTTGGGTACATATCCTGTAGTAAGGCTAAGTTTGAACAGTGACTTAATGTGAGGGTTCAGTTCTTCCTGGAGCTCGTGTAAGACACAACCTGGGACACCGTCCAGTCCCATAGATGCTGTGTTTTTTGCTTTGGAGAGGACAGCTTTCACCTGTGCATCTGTGATGTCAGGGAGGTTACATTCAGTTGGGATAGGCATTTGCTCCTTTGGGGGGAAGGGGGGGGAGAAGTTTGTGCTGAATCTGTCTGCCAGGATATTGGCTATGTCTGTAGGTTCGGTATATTTTGTACCGTTATGCAACAATTCAGAGCATATCTGGGAGTTTCCGCCCATGTTCCTGACATAACTAAAGAAGGCCTTGTGATTATCTTTAGTGTCTAGGGCAATTTTTCTTTCGAAGCTGGCCTTTGATGATTTTATGAGGGATCGAAGTTTCTTGCTAATACTGATCAGAGATGCCTTCCCTTTTGGGATTTTGCTCTGTCATGTAGTAGCTTCCTCTTTCTGTTGTATAGCTTATTTATGGCCAGGGTCCACCAGACCGGTCTCCTGTTTTCGGAGGAGTGAGTCTTGGTTTTATTTGGGATAGCACGATCCATGCATTCCTGCAGGTGCTCATAGAATGCATTTGTAAAGGATTCTGCGGATTGGGCTGTATTATCCTCTGGCCCAGGGGCTTTGAAGGATTCCACCTCAGTCTTGAGAAGTGCAAAGTTGGCTTTTGAGAAATTCTTTACAGTGATTTCCTTGGATGGGGGTGGGGACGGGATATGGATGTCCAGGGAAATTTGTTTATGGTCTGATCTTACCAATGAGGGGTTTACCTCTGGTGTGGAACATAGAGTCCCCATGTTGGTGATGACCAGGTCCAATATATTGTTCCATCTTGTGGGAGTGGTGACCAGTTGTTCCATTGCGTTAGAGTTTATAAATTCAAGGAACCGTTACGCAAGGGTGTTTGGGCTTGAGTAGTTTTCCCAGTCAATGCTTGGGTAGTTGAAGTCACCCAATAACATAGTGTTTGGAGAGACCTTCATATTCTCCAGTGTTCTCAGGAATGCCAAGTGGGGTTCCTGTAATAGGGAGGGTATTCTGTAGCAGGCTACAAACTGAAAGGCAGTTTTGCCCGCTGTTAGTTTCACATGGATGGTTTCCGATGCTTCGTGCAGTGCCACTAACCTGGAGGTGTAGGTATCTTTGATGAATATAGATACTCCCCCTCCTTTTGTGCTTCGGTCCAAGTTTTGGGGCCGAAACGCATGGTATGAGTTATAACCTGGTAGTGCTGGGGTGCTCTCAGGAGCCTTGAACCAGGTTTCTGTTACTGCACAGACATCGATTTTCTCCATACTGAGGAGAGCCTCGAGTGCATGCATTTTGAGGTTTAGACTTCTGGCATTGAGTAGCATTACCTTTAGTTTTTTTATACTTGGGTTGTCTATGGAGGTGGGTTTGTCCTTTGAGCCTTGCCTAAAAAAGGCACTATGGGGGTGGCAAGAGCACTGGCCAGTATACGAAAGCCTAAGGGTGACAGGTGAAAGCCGTCCCTAGCAAAGCAATGTGGCTTGTCGAGCATGTCATCCCAGGCTGACAGACACTGGATCCCCTTTGAATGACACCAATACTTTCCAATTGTTGAAACTGATAATTTTGTCTTTATACTGTGGCATCATTCTTGGTGAGGGCAAGATGCTACTCAAGGTCAGGGTCATACCAGCCTGGGCTACATGGTCAGAGAGCTCCTCTATGTCTCTTTTCATGTAGTCCAGGGAGGTACATTTCAGGTCATTCACACCAGCATGGACAATGACGGAGTCATACTTGCACTTGCTTTGGAGTGACCTGAGTGCTTGCATTATGTGGCGGATCCTGGCACCCGACAGGCAGCTTACAGTGACCTTCTCCTTGTTCAGTCTGGTGAGCGGGACATCAGTGTGTCGGACAATAGAGTCCCCTATAACAAGTGTATTTGGTGTGTTGTTTGGCCTTAAGGGGTGTGACTGTGAGGCACACTGATTTTGTGAGATATGTGATTCGTGGGTATTGTTGAGGGGTGGCTGTTGCTTGGATATCTGCTTAGGAGGTCTTTGCTGTTTAGGCAGATTTTTATTTAGAGCCTCCGAGTATGTTTTTGTGTGTTTATTTGTGGGGTATGCAGATGCAATAGATCTGTGTGCGACTGGATTTGTGGTGTGGGTGGTTACCTTTTCCTCCTGACTGACTGTGCCAGTCTTGGGTTGAGAGAGCTCTGCCTCCAGTTTGGCTGTGTAACTGCATCTCTCACATGTATTAGAGTTTGTTGGAAGGAGGAGAGGGTTGTCTGTGTACATAAGGCAATTGTAACATTGCCTCAAAATTCCCAGATTCACCAGCTGGACTGGAGAGTAACCTTGAAACTGACCCTTGGACATACCAGATTAGTATAGGGAACTGTTTTTTTACTGATCAGATTAGGGAAGGGAACTGATTTTTCACTTGATCAGGAAGGACCAATTGGGAGCCTAATACTTATGAGAAGTCAAGGAGGGTGTAGTGCTTTAGTTAGTTAGTGTTTCCTTATAAGAGCTGAGCAAGTGCAGGGCTTTAGAAAGAGAATAGAGTGATTACTTTGAGAGTTTGAACAGTTCTAAGGGAAAAAGTGAAGAGCAGACTTTGTGTAGCCTGGAATAGTTTAAACCTCTTTAGGCTGCGCTGCCTGATGCTGCTCAGTGAGCAAAACCGTGCAAAAAGAGAGTTGTAGGGTTTTAAGAGAGAGAGATCAAGGAGTTTAGAATTGACCCAAAATGGCCAATAAAACTACAGTTTCTAGATACTAGCAACACAGGAAATGCAGTAAACAGGCTCTAGATGTGTTCCAAGTACTGTACTGTTACAGATATAAACTTTAGCAAGCCAGAAAATGCCAAAAAGTAGGCGGCAAAGTAGTAAAACTTAACAAAAAATCAGAAGAAAATGCTTAAAATCACAAAAGTGGCTCCTTTTCTTCTCTCAGCGTTTTCTCCCCTTGGTAGGTGCTTCAGCAACAACAAGCAAGCCTGAAAAGACACCAAAACCATGAGGCAGCTGGGTTTTAAGAGAGACAGATCAAGGAGTTTAGAATTGACCCAAAATGGCCAATAAAACTACAGCTTCAAGGTAGTAACCACTCCTCCAGGGACAGGCAGGCTGTTCAGTGTTAACCACTCCCACTGGTGAACACAGAGACTTCCCTTTAGCCCAAGCAAGCACTGGCCTTCTAGAAACTTCCAAACCGTTCAGAACAGCAAATCTATAACTGAACTTTCTTAACTTTCAGAAAGTGGGAAAAAGCAAGATTTTTTTTTTCTTTTTGTTGTAGTTTAAAGGTAGCAGAGATACACAAGCAGCAAAATAATCACAACAGTGCAATAAATGACCCCACACTTGAGTGCTAGGCCAAAATCAGGTAAAATGCAGTTTTTAGAGAAAAAAACGATTTTAAATTAAGTGCAACACAGGAAATGCAGTAAACAGGCTCTAGATGTGTTCCAAGTACTGTTACTGTTACAGATATAAACTTTAGCAAGCCGGAAAATGCCAAAAATAGGCGGCAAAGCAGTAAAACTTAACAAAAAATCAGAAGAAAATACTTAAAATCACAAAAGTGGCTCCTTTTCTTCCCTCAGCATTTTCTCCCCTTGGTAGGTGCTTCAGCAACAACTAGCAAGCCTGAAAAGACACCAAAACCATGAGGCAGCTGGGTTTTAAGAGAGACAGATCAAGAAGTTTAGAATTGACCCAAAATGGCCGATAAAACTACAGCTTCTAGGTAGTAACCACTCCTCCAGGGACAGGCAGGCTGTTCAGTGTTAACCACTCCCACTGGTGAACACAGAGACTTTCCTTTAGCCCAAGCAAGCACTGGCCTTCTAGAAACTTCCAAACAGTTCAGAACAGCAAATCTGTAACTGAACTTTCTTAACTTTCAGAAAGTGGGAAAAAAGTGGTCTCACCTTCGATAACCACATCGCCACAACAGTCAGGAAATCCTTCTATGTGGCACACCTCATCACTAAGGGCTTTTCATCCAGAAAAGGGAGGTCATTGTCCCACTGTACTCATCCCTCATTAGAAGCATTATAGAATACAACGCCCCATTTGGTATGTACCTCTCAAGACACCTGCAACAACTGGAAAGGCCACAGAAATACCTCACTAAAAGAACCACAGGCCTAAAGCAGATGCCCTATGCTGACCGCCTTAAATAATTCCAGCTATACTCTGTCATATATCGTCTACACAGAGGCGATCGCTGCTTAACATACAAGGCCATGTCAAACCCAGAGCTGTTGTACATGCTACACTTAAAGAAATCCCAATCCCTGAGAGCCACACGCTCCAGGGATCTAAACCTTGTCATCACAATAAACAAAACATGCTGGAGGAATAGGTTCCTGACCCAGAGACTCCCCATACTCTGGAATAGACTTCCCATGTGGTAATCCATTAAACACGGAAGAAGTTATCAGGGACCTGGGGACCCAAGTTGACAGTAACCTCTCTTTTGACACTCACATTGCCAAAGTGGTTAGGAAGACCTTCTACATTGCCCACCTGATCATGAAGGGATTCACATCCAGATCAGGAGAGGTCATTGTACCCCTGTACTCTTCACTTATCAGACCAATGATTGAATACAACGTCCCATTCGGAATGTACCTTACCCGACACCTGCAGCAGTTGGAAAGACCCCAAAAGTTCCTCACCAAAAGGATAAAGGGGCTCAAACATATGTCATACGATGCCCGACTGAAGAAACTCCAGCTCTATTCAGTCGCATACCGTCTGCTCAGAGGTGATCTGTGCCTGACTTACAAGGCCATGTCCAACCCGGAATTAATGGACATGCTCCACCTCAAAAAATCCAAATCCACCAGAGCCACGAGAGCAAGAGACTTAAACCTCAACACGGATATAAATAGGACGTGCTGGAGGGACAGATTCATCACCCAGAGACTCCCTACACTATGGAACAGAATCCCAGTCCATGTGAGGCAGAGCCCCTCACTGACTCTGTTCAAGAGAAATCTTGACGAGTGGATGGGAGATCGTAGGTTTACCCCGGGAATCATCTCTGTATCACTGCTGGACAGAGGCACAGCAAACTAATGGGTATAGTATTCTCATCCTAAGGGGTGGTGAAAGCCACACACACTTTGGCTAGGCTTATAAATGCCCTAGGGCAGATAGCCTAGTATGAACCTATGAACCTATGAACCTATGCATATCAAGCAGAGCGCCTCTTTGGCCCTCTTCAAAAGAAACCTTGACGATTTAATGGGGAAAAGGAAATTCACCCTAGGGATCACGTCAGTCGCCCTGCTGGACAGGGGTCAAGGAAGTAAATAGTGTGGGAAGAAATAGCCAGGGAATTGTTATGGCTAGGCTTGTATAGGCCCTAGGGCCGATAGCCTAGTACCAACCTATGAACCTATGCTTATTACTGTGCATGTATTTACAAGAGTTCATTGTGTGCAAAGTGCAATTATTTTGTGTAATACAGTCAAAGTATAGCTATTTCGAAAAGTTTCTTGTGATGGGTGTGTCTATTCACAAAGTGCCACCATTATAGGTTCATAGGTTCATAGGTTCGAACTAGGCTATCTGCCCTAGAGCATTTATAAGCCTAGCCAGAGTGTGTGTGGCTTTCACCACCCCTTAGGATGAGAATACTACGCCCTTTTAGGGTTTAGTTTACTGTGCCTCTGTCTAGTAGTGACACAGAGATGACCCCCGGGGTAAACCTACGATCTCCCATCCATTCGTCGAGATTTCTCTTGAATAGAGTCACTGAGGGGCTCTGCCTAACATGGACTGGGATTCTGTTCCAGAGTGTAGGGAGCCTTTGGGTTATGAATCTGTCCCTCCAGCACGTCCTATTTATTTCTGTGTTGAGGTTTAAGTCTCTTGTTCTCGTGGCTCTGCTGGATTTGGATTTTCTGAGGTGGAGCATGTCCATTAATTCTGGATTGGACATGGCCTTGTACGTCAGGCACAGATCACCTCTGAGTAGGCGGTATGCGACTGAATAGAGCTGGAGTTTTTTCAGTCGGGCAGCATATGACATATGTTTAAGACCCTTTATCCTCTTGGTGAGGAACTTTTGGGGTCTTTCCAACTGCTGCAGGTGTCGGGTGAGATACATCCCAAATGGGGCATTGTACTCAATCATTGGCCTGATAAGAGAAGAGTACAGGGCACAATGACCTCTCTTGATCTAGATGTGAAACCCTTCATGATAAGGTGGGCAATATAGAAGGTCTTCCTAACCACTTTAGCAATGTGAGTGTCAAATGAGAGGTTACTGTCAACCTGGGTCCCTAGGTCCCTGATTACCTCTTCCGTGCTTAATGGATTACCACCTATGTGGTAATTTGTCGGTACCTTGTTTTTCCCAAAGGGTATGACTATACATTTTTTGGCGTTCAGCTTAAGGCCATGGCTCTGGCACCAATTATCCATTTCTATAAGGCCTCTCTGAAGGATGTTTGTGTCCGCTGGAGTATCAGTTATGGCGCCCAGTTTGCAGTCATCTGCGAACTTTGTCAGCCACAATCCTCCTATGTTTGCCTGTACCTCGGAAAAATAAATGCCAAACAAGAGGGGTCCCAGGACTGAGCCCTGTGGGACACCGCTTGTGACTGGCTTAGAGTCTGACATAGCTCCAGCAACTCTGACCCTGTGGGTTCTGTCCTTGAGCCAGTTTGCAACCCATCTTGTGACATATGGGTTTACATTTAAGCTGGTGAGTTTGTCTATGATGCCCGAGTGGGGTATTGTGTCAAAGGCTTTTGCAAGGTCGAGGTAGGCTGTGTGAACTGCCTTACCCTCATCAATGGCCTTAGTGACTGTTTCAAAAAGTCGACCAAGTTCAAAAGGCAGGATCTGCCCTTGACAAAGCCAAATTGGGTAGGATCCAATGTCTGTAGGTCCCCAATGTCTTTGTTTATGAGTTCCATAATGATCCTTTCCATAGCTTTGCAGACCAGGCTCGTCAAGCTTATGGGGCGGTAATTTCCAGGGTCCATAGAAGCACCGCCCTTGTGAAGTGGGACCACTGTTGCCGTCGCCACTCTTTGGGTACGTATCCTGTAGTAAGGCTAAGATTAAACAGCAGCCTTATGTGTGGGTTTAGTTCCTCTTGGAGTTCATGTAGCACACAGCCCGGGACACCATCCGGTCCCATTGATGCTGTGTTTTTAGCTTTAGAGAGGGCAGCTCTCACCTGGGCATCTGAGATGTTAGGGAGGCTACACTCTGCTGGGATAGTTATTTCTCCTTTGGGGGGGGCAGGAGAAATTTGCACTGAACCTGTCTGCCAGAATGTTGGCAATGTCAGTGGGTTCATTGTATTTTGTGTCATTTTGGACTAACTCTGAGCATATCTGGGAGTTTCCACCCAGGTTTCTAACATAGCTAAAGAAGGCCTTGTGATTGTCTTTTGTGTCTTTTGCGATTTTTCTCTCAAAGTTGGCCTTGGATGTTTTATGAGTGATCGTAGTTTTTGCTAGTACTGATCAGAGATGCCTTCCCTTTTAGGGATTTTGCTCTGTCATGTAGTAGCTTCCTCCTCCTGTTGTAAAGTTTGTTTATGGCTGGGGTCCACCAGACCGGGCGCCTGCCTTTGGGGAATGGGTCTTGGTTTTATTTGGGATTGCATGATCCATGCATTCTTGAAGGTGCCCATAGAAGGCATTTGCAAAGGATTCAGCAGTGTGGGTTGTGGTTTCCACTGGCCCAGGGGCCTTGAAGGATACCACTTCAGTCTTAAGAAGTGTGAAGTTTGCTTTTGAGAAGTTCTTCACTGTGGTCTTTTGTGCAGGGGGTGGGGGCGGGATGTGGATTTCCAGTGAGATTAATTTATGGTCTGATCTTACCAAAGAGGGATATACTTCCGGTGTGCAGCATTTTGTCCCCATGTTTGTGATGATCAGGTCTAGTATATTGTCTCCTCTTGTGGGAATGGTGACTAGTTGTTCCATTGCATTTGAGTTTATGAATTCTAGGAACCTTTGGGCTAGGGTGTTGGGGCTTGAGTAATGTTCCCAGTCTATGTTTGGGTAGTTGAAGTCCCCCAAAATGATGGTATTTGGAGAGACATTCATACTCTCCAGTGTCTTCAGGAAGGCTGTGTGGGGTTCCTGAGTTTGAGAGGGTGGTCTGTAGCATGCTACAAACGGAGTGCTTCTTGTGCTGTAAAGAGTTGCCTAGCAAGGTACCACCATTCTGGGGACATTTCAGTGTGATGTATGCAGTTATTCGCAAAGTGCAACTACTTTGACAGTTAATGAGTTTAAGGCAGCAGATGTTCAATTTGTTCACATTGTACAGTTGCTTGGCATGTTTCTTACACTGATAAGAGGTGTTTTCTTGCAAAAGATGACATTACAAGAGCATCACAGTGCTCGTGAGTTATTCAGTCGCATCATAACGTTCTATGCATTTGTTGAATATCTACACACTACCACTTTGTTCCTGAAGTTCGCCTGTCGTGTTTCATCTACAGAAATTATTTTTCTTGATGTGCAAGTGACTAGAAATATGGAGGGCGATTTTGTAACTAGATTATACAGAAAACCTTGTAGAAGAAATAATATTCTGAAGCGTGATAGTATGCATCCATCCCACATATTTAGGAATATTATGAAAACCCAAGGGATGAGGATTTCCCATTTAAATAACACAGAAGATGGCTTTGGTAATGATCTAGATAAATTATCTACTGACTTTGCCTCTAGGGGCTATAGTACAAGTGAGATCAGTACCATGAGGGATGATATAAAAGTTTTGAGGTCAACCTCGGCCCTTCCCTATTTTTCAGATGGGATAGTAGATGACCGCAATTCTGTCACTAGGAAAGCTGACACTATGCCTTTGGTTCTACGCTATGCAAGTGATTTTAGGAGGGTTAGACATGTAGTGGATGCAAACTGGGGCATTTTAACTACAGATGACAGGATTAGAGATATAGTGGGTGATAAACTCAATTTTACTTATAAAAACAAGAAATCCCTTAAATGTTGGCTGTGATATAGGGATTCTAAGTTGATGCATGCAGAGCTACCTGTTAAAGACCAGATTGTTGGTACTCTACCCTGTGGGAACTGTAGACATTGTCCCTATATTGATACAGCCAATGTTTTTATACATCCAATATCTAGACAGAAGTTTATTTTTAATTTGAATGTACACTGTAGAACTAGAAATATCATATATCTAGCTACATGCACTGTATGTGAAAGTTTCTATTAAGGAAAATCAAATAGAATGCATTATGAACGTATTTGTGAGCATAAATATGCTATTAAAAGGGCAGATTTAACAAATGTCCTAGCTAAGCATGTTTTTGAATCAGGCTCTTCTCACTACTTTAAGTTTAAGGTGGTTGAAATTGTGTATAAAGGACTAAGAGGCGGTGATTTTGTTAATTTTACTGAAGAAAGAGAACTTTACTGGATTTGTAAGCTGTGTGCAGATAGGAATCCAGAGTTAAATGACAGGGTCTCTTTAAGGCCCGTCTTGAAATGTAGAGATTTACCTAGATAATTACTGCATTGTCTCTACTGGCTGTGTAACAATATATTAACTTGAATTGTATGATGCCTTTTTATTCAGTCTGACGAAGAACCTTGTGTTTGAAAGTGCTTACTGTGTGGATTAAAACTGTTTTTATTCAGACCGCCGTGGTTGTTGGAACTTCTTTTTGTTTTTTACTTTGAAATGAGAATATGTATTGACCCAAGAGATATGAACAAATTATTAAAGAGACTGTATCATCCAATGCACACAGTTGAAGAAGTTGCAGCTCTAATACTGAATGCCACTGTATTTTCTGTTTTGGATGCAAAGTGTTCATTTTGGCAAGTGCTGCTTGATCACAAACCCTAATTTCTAACTACTTTTGGTACTCTAATTGGCAGATACAGATTCCTAAGGATGCCATTTGGAATAATTTCTGCAAGTGCAAGTGCAGTCTTCCAGCGTGCAATGGAACAATTTTTTTCTGGTTATCCTTGTGACATAATAGTAGATAATCTATTGGTTGTGAAGCAGAGCATGACATAAACCTCAAGAAAGTTCTAAACAGAGCATGGGAAGTAAACTTAAAGCTCAGTCCTCTGAAATGCAAATTCAGACTTCCAGAAGTTATGTACATAGACCATTTGTTTACAAGTACAGGCTTGAGACCTTACCTGACCAAGCAAGCAGCTATTCTAGAGATGTCAGCGCAAGACAATGTACAAAGTGTACAGTGTTTTCTGGGCATGGTCAACTATTTAGGCAAATTTATACCAGACTTCAGTGAGTTGACAGCATTTTTAAGAGAGTTAACACACACAAAAATGTTCCATGGTCATGGTTGGAATATCATCAGAAGGCATTTGAAGAACTGAAGCAGAAAATTGCCACCCCACCTACATTAAAATACTATGATGTGAACAAACCAGTTATTCTTTCCTTTCATGCTTTAAAATTTGACCTAGGGGCAGTTATCCTTCAAGAAGGCACACCAGTAGCCTATGCATCTAGAACACTAACCCACAATGAGATGCAATATGCTCAACTTGAGAAAGAGCTTTTGGCTATAGTATTTGAATGCTCCAAGTTTCATGATTATATTTATGGTCAAGCTATTCAAATTGAAACTGATCATCAACCTCTAGTTAATATTCTAAAGAAGCCTATGCATTCCGCTCCAGCGAGATTACAAAGAATGATGCTCAAGTTGCAAAAGTACTATTTCAAATTGGTCTACAGTAAAGGCAAATTGATTTATCTGTCTGATACCTAATCCAGATCTCCCAGACATACAACAGAACAGCTTGATGCAGAGAATTTTGACTTTGATGTGATGTCAGTGCATACTTTTTCCACCAATAGACTTGATGAGTTAAGAGATCACACTCAGGCTGATCCAATTTCACAGAAGCTCAGCGTATATTAATGTTGGATGGCTGCCAAAGCAATCTAGTGTATCACCTGAGGTGCAAGAGTATTTTCCTTACAGAGATAATTGTTGATGGAAGATGGCATTATTTTCAAAGGTCCTAAAATTGTTGTTCCTGCTTCCTTACAACAAGAATATATTCAGATTTTGCATCATGGTAACCCAAAATCCACATCCACTAAGAGAAGAGCAAGAGAATTGGTATTTTGGCCTTCATTATCAAAAGACATTGATAAAGTTCTTTCTTCTTGTTCGGTATGCGACAGTACTAGACCACATTTACAAAGAGAACCGCTTCAGCTAAGTCCAGTTCCTGAACTACCTTGGTCTACTGTAGCAACTGATATCTTTGAGTGGAACAATCAACACTACTTAGTTTTGGTAGACTCTTATTTGAATTGGTTTGAGATTGATCTACTACCAAACTTAATCTCAGCTACTGTTATTACTAAGTTGAAACGTCATTTCTCAGTTCATGGTAGTCCACACAAACTTTTTTCTGAGAAAGGTAGTCAATTCACTAGCCAGTTGTTTCAGAAATTTGTAAAAGAATGGGACTTTGTACATGTTACTAGTCGTTCAGAATATCCGCCATCAAATGGTCTAGCTGAACGTGCAGTGCAGAGTGCAAAGCAAATACTTGAAAAGTCAAAGCGTGACAATACCAATGTATTCTTGAATTTGCTTAATCTCAGAAACATACCCCCTGATGATATTCTTGACTCACCTGGTCAAAGACTACTTTTCAGGCAAACTAGAACTACGCTACCTATTTCTTCAAGTTTGTTGCAGCCTAAACCTAAGAACAATAAAACCATCAAGACTCAATTGTTTATGAAGTAGCTCTGTTAGCTTAGTGGTTAGAGTCATGGCTTGGCATGTAGTAGGTGCACAGTTTGAATATCAAGACAGGACACTTAGCTCTACTTGATAGAGCACTGGGAACTAATGTCGGGTGGCATGATCCCACAGAACTTCTATGAGCTAGGCTTGTAAAGGCTCCAGGGCCATTAGCCTAGTACATACCTATGAACCTATAAGTGTAATAACCAGAAATCTATTCACTTCATCTGTTGAGGGAAGGAGAGATGGTACGAATCCATACGACAAAAGGTTTTGATTGAATAGGACAGATTACAGGCATATGTGCTGAGACAAGATCTTAATTGGTAAATTCTGAAGGTGTGGAGTATAGGAGGAATCACAGACATCTTCTTCCTGTACCAGAATCATCATCATTGCAATTACAACATTGTATCTGCAATGCAAACTCTAAATCAAAGAATGAGTCAGGCACTGTTTCCAGACCAGAATGTGTTCAAAAGTCTGATTCTGTTGCAGAAAGTGATTTGAACATTCCACAGGTCAGCCATTTCACAGAAACTGTTCAAGTTGCTAAATCTAATAGCCAGTTTTAAGTCACACAATATGGACAAGTATCTAAACCAAGTGTGAAATACGCAACAGCGTGGACTTGATTGTACATACCTATATGTTTAATATTGTATAATGCATGTCTGTGGATTACCTGTAATTTCTGCATGCCAGACAGTCTCATAACGATTTTATAGTCTATGACTCAAAGAGGGAGGATGTAGATCAGAGTGTAGCGTGTGTGCGCTGTGTCTTTAAGAAGCATGCGAGGATGTATGTGCACGTATATAACCCACAAAAGTGCAATCCCTTAGTGCCTTTTTGAAGGAGCAGCCAGGGAGTGAACATGCATGATCTTAGTCATTAATTGTATATAAGTTACTTAAATTACAGTCAACAGTCGTCAATAGTAATGTGTTTGTATGAAATAAAGCTGCTTGAACAGAACCCACGAAGACTCATTTAATCATGTCCTAACATGAAAGTGACATCATGTGATAGGGTTCCATGGCCTACAGTGGGATTATATCCTGCAGGCCTATATTACATTGGACCGAGCTTCTATAGATGCCTAACATCCTCCACCCACAGTGGCTTCTGCCAGGAGATGAGACAAATGAACCAGCATCCACCTCTCCTTGACAGGTAGAGCCTGCATCCTATCATATGTCCCTTGGCACACAACCCAGCAGAAATGCCAGCTCTGTCAATACAGGTGACATCCTGCTTTGGCATGAGGCTGCACAGTCCAGTTTTGTATCCACAAAGTGGAATGACCATGTTAGGCAGACTCCCACACCTGGATGCTTACAGGCCTGCATTTTACTGCATATATTGTTATAGTTCTTTACATAGTTCTGTAGAGTTCAATCAATTTTTAATATACTTCAGCTGTGTTAATGTTTTTTTTTTAATATTTATTTACATTGCATAAACATTTTCATATGCATGCTGCTGTCCAGCATATGCAGTTTTACTGATATGTCATTAGTTACAAAGGGTCTGTGAAGGTATCATGCCAAATAGCCCCCACGGTGTTAGGGATCATGCTGCTCATGTATGTCTGAACAGTCTACTGTGTCTGTGCACCAATGCATGCCTACAGCATATGTGTCACATGGTCTCGTTGTCTATCATGTATGCCATGCATACCTGACATGCAGTTCATAGACCAGCTTGTCTGTGCTACAACGGCATATCATGGTTTATCGAGTCAATGATATGACATGTGTTCACATCACTTCACATCAGGGGTGTAGCCAGAAAATTCCATTTTGAACTCACACACTCTTTTTACTACCCCACGCAACCCATATGGTATTTAAAAAATGTACACATCTTTCAAAATGTTGCCTCCCATGCACACATCATTTTCAATGTTCTCCTCTAAAACTAGTGTTTTTGTTTTAAATTAGCAATTCTCTCTGTAAACAAGTTATGTACCTGTTGTACTTCAGGTATTTGTAGCCATAATATAGCCTGATAAAAGCTAAAATGTTTCTGAGTGATGCAAAGAAAAGAGGCACTCTGCAGAGTACAGGGTGTATCTGGCTACACCACTGCTTCATATACGTTGCCCATGTACATCGTAGCGCACTATGTGAGGAACAGGGATGGTTTACAATATGTTGATGGATATGTTAACACACTGGGAAGATAGAACGTGTTAGGTATTAAAAAATAAACAAGCAGTAATGCTGATGAAGTCTCTATGAGCAACAGACAAGAGACTGTAGCTGAGTAAAGGAGGAATTATTTAAAGCTTTATTTAAAACAGTAAAAGGTGAAGCATAAGAAAAAAGAAAACATGATTAACAGACAATCTGAGCGAAAACGTTTCTGCAGCTGAAGAAACAGTTCTTCAGATATTATTCAACAAGCGTTGACACTGAGTAGTTTGGGAACTTCCTCTACCTGTTTTTATAGGTGCTGTGGGATCTTTTACATCCAGCTAAGCTACCACCAACTCAGGCAGATGGGACCTCAGTTTAATGTCTCATCTGAAAAATTAATATTTACACATGGAAAATGGAAGACTAAAACATACAGAAATCAGTTATATATTCAGAAAAGTAGATGGAAAGCATACTCAGGGCAACCTAAGAAATGCTTTGGCTTGGTAATGTAGAATGTGTTAGAATTAACTGGCCTCCGTTTATTTTATTTATTTATTCATTTTTTTGCTCAGACTGTGAACAGATTGGACACAGTAAGGATCTTGTATAAAGCGACATACTAGGTATGGGTCTTGGAATATTTGTTGGTAGACCGTGGTAAAAGTAATGTTGCGATGGCAAATGACAAACCAAAAAAATGTTACGGTGGAAGAACTGGATCTTTTGAGAGCCAATTGTCTGAATAGTTTTTCTCGGTTAGAAGAATATGGGAATAGTAGATATAAGAGTGATAACACAAGAAGGGGCATCTATTGTGGTATGAGGTAAAAGAAAAAGGAAAGGAAAACACAAAAAGGGGGTCAGTTAAAATGTGAAAAGTATACAATGTTTTGAACATAGGTAGGTGGTATTAGAAAAGTTAAGGCAGGCAAAGTATGATATTATGTCTCTACAAGATATGAGGAAACTTAATAGCAATGATGAATTGTGGACTGAGGCCTATTTACAAAGCAAGGGTTTGGAACTATGGAGGTGAACAATTCTTATTGCAGGGATTTTAGTAAAATAAAATCAATATCAATAAGATATTACAAGTTCCAGTAATGAGGGAAACCTTATATATATTTGACCATTGTAACTGATGTGAATTTATATCCATAATTATGCCACTATTAAAATCTCTTTACCATATCATACAACAACAAACAGTAACATGGGGAAACAGCTTGTTCCAAAGCTCAGTCCATGAGGCAGGTAAAAGAGCTGTATAATAAAATAAAACCTCTGTCATTTTCAGGGGAGGAAGGTTCGCTGCCCTGGCTGGTACTTGTAGCCCTTGTAGGTGTGTGCATATGGGAGTATGCACATGTTGGAGGGAAGGAATGCAAAGCCCCTGTGTTGGTGTTGTCACTCATGTTAGTCACCAGGTGGTGGGGCAGGGACATAAATCAGAAAGCCCTGATGGCTGTCTCAGTGACAGCCTCTGTGATTCGCTGTCACTCCCCAGATAAAGAATGAGCTGGGAAATTGCCATGACATAGCATGAGGCCAAAAAAATTGGTGTGTATATTGGTAGATTCATGGATGGATCATATGGATTTAAGAAGTTTATGTAACACATGATCTACTTAAGTTTATCAAAGCTGGAATTGTCAAAGCCCAGCTTATCAATTACACTGTACCACTATTGTCACTACCTGTCTCTAGCTGCACGGTTTTACAGCACTTTCTGTACTATCACTCTACCTGTCTCTAGCTGCATAGTTTTACAGCACTTTCTGTACTACCATTCTACCTGTCTCTAGCTGCATAGTTTTACAGCACTTTCTGTACTACCATTCTACCTGTCTCTAGCTGCATAGTTTTACAGCACTTTCTGTACTACCATTCTACCTGTTTCTGCCTGCACAGTTTTACAGCACTTTCTGTACTTCCATTCTACCTGTCTCTAGCTGCACAGTTTTACAGCACTTTCTGTACTACCATTCTACCTGTCTCTAGCTGCATAGTTTTACAGCACTTTCTGTACTACCATTCTACCTGTTTCTGCCTGTACAGTTTTACAGCACTTTCTGTACTTCCATTCTACCTGTCTCTAGCTGCACAGTTTTACAGCACTTTCTGTACTACCATTCTATCTGTCTCTATCCGCACAGTTTTACAGCTCTTTCTATATTACCATTCTGTCTTTTCTCTGTGTATTGCCTATTTTATAGATCAAGGATACACAGAGAAAAGACGATACTATTGTACATGAAGCAGTACCTTATAATTTTGATTTTTCTTTTTTTTTGCACATTTCAGGGTGTCCACATGTCCTCTGTGGTTCAGTGTTTACTCTTTACTCTTTACTCTGCATCTTCTTATTAGTGTTTCAGGGATTTACTACAGATGTAATGTCCAGCCTTTCCCCATTGATTTTAATTAGCAAGGTGTCACCACTGAAATAGACATAGCACTGAAAACTTCCTTTCAAGCCCATTCTAGAAATATCTGCTGGAACAAGCATGGCTGGCTCAACCAGTGCCCTGTACCAGTACCATGAACCAGTAGCCCCCCCCCCCCCCAGTTCTTCAAGTGAAGAAGAAAAAATGGATGTTCCTAGTACTGGTATATCAACCAGGTGGCCAGATGCACAACGTGCCACCTTCCTCCTACCCAGCAATTTAGGTCCAGTTTCTGTGCCCTGCCACCAGCCCTCCTTCATTTTATTAAAAATAATAATAATAATAACAATAACAGTTGCTACAGTTTATATCCTTGAATAGAACACTGTGGCACTCATGTTTCAGTAAAAAAAAATTCTTCTAATAAATTGTAGCAAAATACTTGCTACAAATGTAGCTTGCTACAACTGTTGTTACTAGGGTTTATATCCTGCATGCACAGAGTGGTAGAGCATCATGAAAATTTCTTCATATAAACTGTAGCGAACAATTGTTACAGTTTATACCCTGCCTGCAGCTACAGTGCTCAGGTTTTAGTTGAAAAAAGAGATTTTTTTTTCAAAGATCACCTTGTTGCCTACTACTACCCTCTGAATACTTTTATTCCTGCCAAACAAATTTTTCTAAAATTATTTTTCTTGCCAAACAATGTTTTACTCTGTTGCTATTGATATATACGTCTATGAAGAAATGTTAAATATGGTCCTATACGTACAACTGTATGCCTTATGACTACAGTTTTGTAAAAAAAAAAAAAATATAGTACTTTTAGAATTGTTGTAATTGTTGTATGTGGAGCTTTTCTCCCTAGGCCTCTGCTGAAAATGGACCTGTGTCAAGTCGGACTTTTGGACTTTCTCAATCATCAAATGTAAAATAAAAAATAAATTAAAATAAATAAATAAATACTTTTAAACTGCAGCAAACTGCTTGCTACAATGTAGCAAGCAGTTGCTACAGTTTACACCACGCATGAGTGCTACAGTGTTCAAGTTTGACCGCAAATACAATACCATCTTTTAAATGCTGGTATTGCACTGGAGTTCACGCCCCACCAACAATTTGCACCCAGGACAGTTGCACCCAGGACAGTTGCTCCTCCTGTTCCGCCTTAGCTATGCTAGTGTCTGCATGAAATGTATGCCCTGTTGTTCCATATTCACACATCATCCTCCAATTTCCTCCCACTGAAGGAATGGAAATATAGAGTAGACTAGATGTGGCAATGCTGACTATGACACACCAGTGACTACCATTATGTCATTTTCTAAATAATGCCCTACATATTCCTGCCCTTACCCCTTGCTAGAGGACAAGCATGCTAGAAGATAATCAGTCTGTCTCAAACTCCACCGCTGAATGCTCCACAAAAAAGGAATGTACTCAGACTTTCTATTCTCACCTTCCTCGACCAATACCAAGCCAGCTAAGCAGGTTCTCATAAGCTAAATGACTGATGTGGCAACAGAGAGGGGACACTGCAAACTGCTGTTCACGCCTTCAAGGTAGCTGTAACCACAGGGTGTTGGAATATCATGTGCTACATAGTCCTTTTAGAAGTCAGTCTGATAAAAGACCTCATGAAAGCTAAAAAGTATCAGAGTAGAGAAATATATCTGCAGAAATGAAAAAAATGTGTTTTCAAGAATTTGTGTCCTGAAGTACTGAAATATAATTTACAATGGAAAAGGAAATCTCCAGCTGCAGCCATTAAGAATTTTTGTGCTACAAAAAAGTGGAAAGCTGGGCTCCAACATTTTGATTTATTCCACACGCGAGTGAAACAGAAGAGAAGAATGAAAAGACACAACATGCCGGATTTGTACACCCAGTCGGAGAAGAAGCATTGCAGGAACTCATTTTTACCTTTCTTGAGAAGCAAAAAAGGTCATTTATTTTTCATTTCATTTATTTTTCTTTTAATTACTGGGCTTGTCCAACTGGGTTTAGTCAGAAATCCATTTCAGTGTACACCCAGGCAGAAAAGCTGATACATATAACAAAATTAACAATTAACAATTACACATACATTTGCTAATTAAATTACTTTCATATGTAGTCTCTCGAGCCACTCCTAAAAATAGAGAACACCGATATCTGTGCAGTAACTGAGACCTGGTTCAAGGTTCCAGAGAGCACCCCTGCAATACCAGGCTACAACTCTTACCACACTTTTCGGCCACCAAACCAAGACCGAAACACTAAAGGTGGAGGAGTGTCCATATTCACCAAGGATATTCACACCTCCAGGCTAGTTGCCCAACACAATGCATCTGAAATTCTCCAGGTGCAACTAACACTAGGTAAGACTGCAATCCAAATTGTAGCTTGCTACAGATCCCCAACTATGCCCCAAGATTCTCATTACACCTTTCTAAATATACTGGAAAATATTAAGATACAACCAAACACCCTAATACTGATTGATTTCAACTATACCTGCCATTAACTGGGAAAACTACTCGGGTACCAACACCTTTCCCAACGGTTCTTGGAATTCATAAATTCCAATGCCCTGGATCAGCTAATCCATTGTCCCACCAGGGGCTCCAATATCCTA
This sequence comes from Protopterus annectens, assembly GCF_019279795.1. Taxonomy (NCBI): domain Eukaryota; kingdom Metazoa; phylum Chordata; order Ceratodontiformes; family Protopteridae; genus Protopterus; species Protopterus annectens. The sequence goes on from NC_056733.1 coordinate 1,030,303,033, forward strand.
GACCTGGCCATTACCAACATGGGAGATAGATGCTCCACACCAGTGGTCACCCACTCATTGGTCAGGTCTGACCATAAGCAAATCACCTTTGACATCCACATCCCACCCCCACCCCCCATTAAGGAAACCTCCGTAAAAAACTTCTCCAAAGCCAACTTCATGCTACTCAAGTCAGAAGTGACATACTTCATGACACCCATGCAGACGAGATCTGAAAGTTCGACTGCTGAATCCTACATTAAGGCACTGTACAAGCACATCCACTCGTGCATGAATCGTGCCATCTCAAATAGATTCAAGACTCTCCCCTCCGAAAAAAGGAAGCCAATCTGGTGGTCCCCTGCCATAAACAAACTATACAACAGAAGGAAGAAACTGTTGCAGAAAAGATGCAAATGCACTGAAACAATTAGTCACCTCTCCCACTAGGGGGAAATAATATACTAGACCTGATCATCACAAACATGGGGACAAAATGCTCCACACCGGAAGTATACCCCTCACTTGTGAGATATGACCACAAACTAATCACCCTGGATATACATATCCCACCTCCACCCCCAGCACAAAAGACCACAGTGAAAAACTTCTCAAAAGCAGACTTCACTCTTCTTAAGACTGAGATGGTATCCTTTAAGCCCACTGTGCCAGTGGATACCACATCCCACAATGCCGAATCCTTCACAAATGCTTTCTATGGACATCTCCAAGAATGCATGCATCATGCAATCCCAAACAAATCCAAGTCCCTCTCCACCAAAGGTAAGTGTCCTGTCTGGTGGACCTCAGCCATAAACAAATTGTATAACAAAAGAAGGAAGCTACTGCACGTCAGAGCAAAATCCCATGAAGGGAAGACATCTCTGATCAACATTAGCAGAAAACTACATTCTATCATAAAAACATCCAAGGCCAACTTTGAGAGAAAAATCGCTAAGGACACTAAAGATAACCACAAAGCCTTCTTCAGCTATGTTAGAAACCTGGGCGGAAACCCTCAGATATGCTCAGAGTTGGTTCGCAACAATAAAAAATACACTGAACCCACAGATATTGCCAACATTCTGGCTGACAGGTTCAGTGCAAATTTCACCCCACCTTCACCCCCAAAAGAAGAAATACTTATCCCAGCTGATTGTAATCTCCCTGTCATCTCAGATGTCCAAGTGAGAACCGCCCTAAACAAAGCAAAAACACAGTATCAATGGGACCTGACGGTATCCCGGGTTGCGTGTTACGTGAACTCAAGAGGAGCTAAACCCACACATAAAAATGCTATTTAACCTTAGCCTTACTTCGGGATATGTACCTGAACACTGGCGTACAGCAACAGTGGTCCCACTCCACAAAGGGGGTGCCTCTACAGACCCTGGAAACTACCGCCCCATAAGCTTAACCAGCCTGGTCTGCAAAGCTATGGAAAGAATCATTATGGAACTCATAAACAGAGACATAGGGGACCTACAGACACTTGACCCCACCCAGTTCGGCTTTGTAAAGGGCAGATCCTGCCTTTTAAACCTGGTCGACTTTTTTGAAACAGTCACTAGAGCCATTGACGAGGGCAAAGCAGTCCATACAGCATACCTGGACTTGGCTAAGGCCTTCGACACAATACCTCACTCAGGCATCATAGATAAACTCAACAGCTTAAATGTAAACCCTTATGTCACTAGATGGGTTGCAAACTGGCTAAAGGACAGAACCCATAAAGTTAAAATCGGCGGAGCAATGTCAGACTCAAAGCCAGTCACAAGTGGTGTCCCACAGGGATCTGTCCTGGGACCCCTCTTGTTCGGCATTTATTTCTCAGATGTTAAAGCAAACACGGGAGGGCTGTGGCTGACAAAGTTCACAGATGACTGCAAACTAGGTGTCATAGTCGATACACCAGCAGACACACACATCCTACAAAAAGGCCTCACAGAAATGGACAACTGGTGCCGGAGTCACGGCCTTAAACTAAATGCCAAAAAATGTATAGCCATCCCCTTTAGGAAAAACAAAGTACCCACAAATTATCACATAGACAGCAATCCACTGAGTACTGAAAAAGTAATCAGAGACCTAGGGACCCAAGTCGACAGTGACCTCTCATTTGATACCCACGTTGCCAAAGTGGTTAGAAAAACATTCTACCTTGCACACCTCATCATGAAGGGATTCACATCCAGATCCAAGGATGTCATTGTACCCCTATATTCCTCCCTCATCAGACCCATGATTGAGTACAATGCCCCATTTGGTATGTACCTCACCCGGCATTTGCAACAGCTGGAGAGACCACAAAAGTACCTCATCAAGAGGATCAAGGGTCTCCAACATATGTCTATTTCTGCCAGACTAAAGAAACTTCAGCTCTATTCAGTATCATACCGCCTGCTCAGAGGTGATCTCTGCCTGACGTACAAGGCCATGTCCAATCAGGATCTGATGGACATGCTCCACCTCAAAAAATCCAAGTCCATCAGGACCACGAGAGCTAAAGACTTAAATCTCGGCACAAGTATGAATAGGACATGCTGGAGGGATAGATTCATAACCCAGAGGCTTCCCATGCTTTGGAACAAGATCCCAGTTCATATTAGGCAGAGCCCCTCACTGACTCTCTTCAAGAGAAATCTTGATGAGTGGATGGGAGATCGTAAGTTTACCCCAGGGGTCACATCTGTGTCACTGCTAGACAGGGGCACAGTAAACTAATTCTATTATATAAGGGGACCTTCATTGTGTTACTACTAGACACAGTATTCTAAATTTATTCTGTACATTTTTGTACCATTTCATGGGGTGGCAAATGCCACATCACTATGGCTAGGCTTACAAATGCCCCAGGGCAGATAGCCTAGTAATATACTATGAAACTATGAAACTATGAAACTATGAAAATCCCAGGATGCAAAAAACTCCCTTAGCAGCCTCAGTAAGAATCTGAGATCCCTCATAAAATCCTCCAAAGCTAATTACGAAAATAAAATTGCCAAAGATTCCAAAGACAACCACAAGGCATTCTATAGTTATGTCAAGAATCTAAATGGCAATGCTCAGATCTGCTCTGAGCTACAACAGAATGGCATTAAATATACTGAACCCAAGGATATTGCCAATATCCTTGCAGATTGATTTAGTGCCAACTTCACCCCCCTCTCACCCTCCAAAGAGCCCATCTCAATACCAAAAGATTGCCAAATTCCAGTAATCATGGCCACACAGGTAGAAACCGCACTCTCCAAAGCTAAGAATACAGCATCCATGGGACCAGATGATATCCAAGGCTGTGTACTACATGAACTACAAAATTAACTGGCACCTCACCTAAGTGTCATGTTTAATCATAGCCTCACCTCCAGCTTCATTGAACTGAGTGGCGCACAGCTACAGTTATCCCATTCCACAAGGGGGGGGATCCACCTTGGATCCCGGGAACTATCGTCCCATCAGTCTGATGAGCCTGATCTGCAAGGACATGGAACACATTATCATGGAACTTATAAACAAAGACATTGGCAACCTTCAAACACTGGACCCCATGCAGTTTGGGTTCACGAAGGGCTGATCTTGTCTCCTGAACTTGATTGACTTCTTTGAATCAGTCTCCAGAGCTGTGGACAAAGGTAAGGCAGTCCACACAGCCTATCTAGACCTCGCCAAGGCCTTCGACACCATCCCCCACTCTGGAATCATAGATAAACTTACTAAGCTGGGCATAAATCCCTACATTACTCGATGGGTTGCCAACTGGCTTACTGACAAAACCCACACTGTAAAAGTATCTGACTCCAAATCCAGCTCCAGGCAAGTGACAAGTGTAGTACCTCAGGGTTCAGTCCTGGGACCTCTCTTGTTTGGCATCTACTTCTCTGAAGTACAGGCCAACACTAAGGGACTCTGGCTAACAAAGTTTGCAGATGACTGCAAACTGGGAGCCATTATTGAATCCCCAAATGATGTGGATATTCTACAAAAAGGCCTTACAGAAACAGATGCTTGGTGCCAGATCCATGGGCTCAAGCTTAATGCCAAGAAATGTATGGTTATCCCCTTTGGGAAAAACCATGTACCCATGAATTACCACATAGGTGGCAGTACACTAAACACCGAAAGTGTGATGAGAGACTTAGGGACACAGGTGGACAGTGGTCTCACCTTCGATAACCACATCGCTGCAATAGGTCAGGAAATCCTTCTATGTGTCACTAAGGGCTTTTCATCCAGAAAAAAGGAGGTCATTGTCCCACTGTACTCATCCCTCATTAGACCCATTATAGAGTACAATGCCCCATTTGGTATGTACCTCACAAGACATCTGCAACAGCTGGAAAGGATGCAGAAATACCTCACTAAATGAATCACAGGCCTAAAGCAGATGCCCTATGCTGACCTTCTAAAAAAACTCCAGCTATACTCTGTGGCATATCTTCTACTCAGAGGTGATCTCTGCTTAACATACAAGGCCATGTCAAACCCTGAGCTGTTGGACATGCTCCACTTAAAGAAATCCCAGTCCCTCAGAGCCACACGCTCCAGGGATCTAAACCTTGTCATCACAATGAACAAAACATGCTAGAGGGATTGGTTCCTGACCCAGAGGCTCCCCATACTCTGGAAAAGACTGCCCATACATGTCAAGCAGAGCACCTCCTTGGCCCTCTTCAAAAGGAACCTTAACGATTGGATGGGAGATAGGAAATTCACCCTGGGAATCATGTCAGTCGCCCTGTTAGACAGAGGTCCAGGGAAGTAAATATTGTGGGAAGAAATATCCAGGGAATTGTTATGGCTAGGCTTGTATAGGCCCTAGGGTCGATAGACTAGTACCAACCTATGAACCTATGAAAGTAGAGGCAAATATTACAGTGTAAAAGATATTTATGCTTAGTAGATGTTGAACATTGAGTATTTGAAGAATTGTATTACTGGGTTTGTCTTTGATTAGTCCTTAGAAATTCAAAGAAACTGAGGTGAGAGAAGGGACTAGTTGGGTCAGAAAATGTTATATTGTAATTAAAAGGCTGGGTATAAAGCAGGTTCAGAGACAATTATATAAATGGTGATCATAAGCTTTATATTAGAAGTATAGCGGTGGGGGTGAGCAGTGCCACAAAACAATGTATATAGCTGCAAGACTCTAGTAAAACTATTTAGGTATTGATGAACACTGGTTGTGGGGCATAGGATTCTGTGTGAAGGGAAGTGGTTTGATGATTTGGCAAACTGAAGATTTATCTTGGAGATATACAGAAGAAAATCTATTGATTTGATAGATGAAGTTTCAGTTGTGTTTTAAATGATATTTATGAAATATACTTAGTGGAATCACCATACATGGCAGGATATAAAATGATAAAAGCTTTAATATTTAATAAAAAACACAGGTAAGCGCTTTCACACCATGTAACGGTGCTTCAGTAGACCATTAAATTCAAACTCAAACACCAGACATAAATACATCTGTCCAGATAGGAAGGTTCCATCGAAACCTTTTTTTAAAATCCCAAAGCCTCATTAAATGATTTTGATTGGAGCATTTTGGTTAAGTAGTTAAATGATTCTTATTTGGTGATGGTAGTTTTTGATCATTTTGATTGGATGGTTGTAGATTAATAATTTGTATTTATGCACGGTGTTTGAGTTTGATTTTAATGGTTTGATGAAGTGCCATTACGTGGTGTGAAAGCACTTACCTGTGTTTTTTTATTAAATATTAAAGCTTTTATCATTTTATATCCAGCCATGTTTGGTGATTCCACTAAGTATATTTCATAAATATTATTTTAGATTCACGTGGGATTGCCATTTATCCTCGGTGGTGCTTATTTGTGTGTTTTAAATGAGTTTACATTCTAAGTGGACTTCACTGGTAGTGGGATGTTGACTATAGGGAGTCACCTGCAGTGTTAGATGATTTGGTTAAAATGATAGTGGATTTTTCTTAGGTTGATAAAATTCTGTGGGGGTGGTGTATTAATTTGTTAAAGGCTGGGCAATTTTCTGGCTTATAGAGAAATCTATGTATTGTAGTTAGCTGAGAAAGAGCTAGGTAATGTGGTAGTTCTAACCAGTTTAATTCAGGCTGGCCCCCATGTCTCTTATAAACAGAGGCCAACAGTAAACATTCCCTAACTAACATTGGCTGGGTAGTTATAAATTCATCCCTGGGTTGATCCCCATGTCTCTTATAAACATATGCTAACAGTAAGCATAACCTAACTAACATACCCCCCACATAACTTTTATAGGTTCATAGGTTCATAGGTTGTTACTGGGCTATCTGCCCAAAGGCATATATTAGCCCAGCCACGTTGTGAGGTATTCACCGCCCTAGCAGCTAGTATCCTTGGCCCCTATCTAGTAGTGCTGTTGGTGTGATCCCCGGTGTGAACTTTCTGTTACCCATCCACTCATCAAGGTTCCTCTTAAAGAGTGATAGTGAGGGGCTCTGTCTTATGTAGATTGGAACCCTGTTCCAAAGTAAGGGAAGTCTCTGCGAAGGGAATCTATCCCTCCAGCATGTACTATTCATTGTTGTGTTGAGGTTTATATCCCTAGAGCATGTAGCTCGAGAAGATTTGGTTTTGCTAAGATGGAGCATGTTCAACAGTTCTGGGTTGGACATGGCTCTGTACGTTAGACAGAGATCGCCTCTGAGAAAGCGGTATGCAACAGAGAACAGTCTTAGCTTGTTCAATCGTGCTGCATAAGGTAACTGTTTGAGGCCAGTAATCCTCTTGGTTAGGTACCTCTGTGGTCTCTCCAGCTGCTGGAGATGTCTAGCCAGGTACAGTCCAACTGGTGCATTGTACTCAATAATGGGTCTGATGAGGGAAGAGTAGAGGGGCACCACTACATCCTTAGATCTTGATGCGAACCCTTTCGTGATCAGATGGGTCACAGAGAAGGATTTTCTAACCACTTTGGCAACATGGTTATCAAAGGAAAGCTGACTATCTACTTGGGTCCCTAGATCCCTTATTTCTTCTTCAGATTTCAGGGGATTACATCCTATGTTGTAGTTTGCGGGTACTCTGTTTTTTCCAAAGGGGATTACTACGCATTTTTTTGCATTTAGCTTGACACCATGCATCAGTCTCATTTAGGCCCTTCTGGAGGATCTCCATGTCGGCTGGAGACTCTATTATAGCACCCAGTTTGCAGTCGTCCGCAAAGTTAGTCAGCCACAGCCCTTCCGTGCTTGCCTGTACTTCTGAGAAGTATATGCCATCAAACTCCTAACAAACATACCCCCTCAGTTAAGGTGCATATATTACAAAGGGACACAATTGGATTGAATTCTGTGGCTAGGCCATGGTGGTCATTCACCTAGTATATACCTATGAACCTATAAATAAAAACGACAGAAGTTCAAGCACTAATTTATTATAAAATACCCATGCACTCTTAACTCCTCTGCTATCGCCTCCAGTGGAGAATGACAAAAACAAAAAAAGCAATCCATTTAAATACACATAAAACACATAAAATTATCCAATAGCAAACAAGAAAAAATAATTAAATGTAAAATTAAAAATGAAAGTTAAATGAAAATGCTTTTCCTACTGCAATCATTATTTAAATCATATCGTTGCAATGTATTAAATTTAAGTATAAACAAATTCTCTTAATATATTTTATTGCACGACTACTTCTTTCATTAAGTTTCAGGTTTTGTAGAACAGTAACTTGTAATACAGCACTATTACTCAGATGTTTAAGAAAAAAAGAGTTTGCCTACCTGACTATTTTTGCTTGTAATGTCCCTAATATGCTCCTAAAGTCTAGTTTTCACCTGTTTGCCTTGTATATAATTGTCTGAGTGCTATGCAATGGCTTGTTCCTTTGTTATAGTTTACTGCAGATTTGGCTGTTTTTATTATAACATTGCTCAAGTCCGGACAGTTGTCAGACTGAAAGGTTAGTTCAGAATGAGGCAGCAGAGAGAAGGGATAACAGTATGAAAGCAAAGGTTATACATCTTTGGGCTATGTCAGTGAGGTAGGTTTTACTATGTATAATGTCCCTAGTTTTTGATGATTTTTTTTAACTAAGTATGATACATGGTGGCTGAATTTCAACTGACCACGTATGATGAAACCAAGTAATTTTGTGTGTTCACTTGTTTTAAAATGGTGCTGTTAGCAGAGTCACTACAGAATAGTGCTGTTTTGGTAGAAATGTGATTTGGGATTAAGAAAGTTAATTTTATTTTTTAGGGTTTAAAGTAGATGTGAGTTATTTAGCCGTGTTTCAACCAATAAAGAAGGATTGTTGTGTAAGGTCTTGGAGTTTAGATGGAGACTTTTTTTAAACAACAAACACCTTTATTGAATTATCATTTATGACACAGGCAAGCAATCATACATTTATATAAATGAAAACAAACCATATTCACATATTTCGATTGCAAACATTATACATCATGTAAAGTCTTCTGTACAATCTTTATCAGTCTAACATTACAAACTCATTCAATTCCTGCCTTCCCTTAAACCTCATTCCTCCTCCAAAACATTATTCTACAATTCCCATTTTTTCTACATAATTTGCTTCTACCCTTGCTAAAGATCCCACTTCCAGTTCTTTTATCTCTTTTACTTTATTCACTATTTTTAGTATGGTTGGTTTGGACTCTGATTTCCATTTTCTAGTAATTGCTTTTTTGGCAGCCACCAGAATTAAACTCAGCAAGGCCTTACTATGTCTAGGCAATTCCAGTTCTATATCACAGTTCAAAAAATTCAGTTCCTTAGTTACACCAACTAGCTCACCCAGTATTTCTGTCAGAGTAGTCTGCAGGGAATTTTAAAACTCTGCCAACTCATTACACTCCCAGAACATACGCTCCAACTTAACCCCCCCCCCCCATTCCACCTTGCACTGACTCATCCAACTACCTCTACTATTACTTCATCCAATGGAAAACAATCCCTCCACTACTAAAAACTAATTTTCTCTCTAATATCTATTGCACTATACTCTCCAATCTCAAATATACTATTACCCTCTCCATGCATAATATTTTCCTAACCTACTAATGGCTAATAGCTATATATTTTGAAATGTTAAACCTACAGTTGAGTTTATAACAAAAATATACACTTTATGTAAATGTTGAAATTTCTGTATTGAATTATATCTTTCATTTTTGTAACATTGTGACAAGCCAATTGCAAATTTCAAAGAGCTTATCTGTAAATGTTTAATTAGCTGTATGAACTATGTATTTTTGTAACATGTGAAATGTTGTGGAGCTTTTCTCCCCGGACCTCCACTGAAAACAGCCTCTTCCTTGACCCAGTGGACTTCCCCTGTCATCAAACTTAAATAAATAAATAAATAAATGTTCCCAATTATCTCTTTCTTCCACATCACACCTCCAACATTTGCAAAACATTTTTTGGAGTCTGCTTGGGGTATAAATAGGTTCATAGGTTCATAGGTTCATACTAGGCTATCTGCCCTAGGGCATTTAAAAGCCTAGCCAGAGTGTGTGTGGCTTTCACCACCCCTTAGGATGAGAATACTATACCCATTAGTTTGCTGTGCCTCTGTCCAGCAGTGATACAGAAATGATTCCCGGGGTAAACCTACGATCTCCCATCCACTCGTCAAGATTTCTCTTGAACAGAGTCAGTGAAGGGCTCTGCCTCACATGGACTGGGATTCTGTTCAATAGTGTAGGGAGTCTCTGGGTGATGAATCTGTCCCTCCAGCACGTCCTATTTATATCCGTGTTGAGGTTTAAGTCTCTTGCTCTCGTGGCTCTGGTGGATTTGGATTTTTTGAGGCGGAGCATGTCCATTAATTCTGGGTTGGACATGGCCTTGTATGTCAGGCACAGATCACCTCTGAGCAGACGGTATGCGACTGAATAGAGCTGGAGTTTCTTCAGTCGGGCATCGTATGACATATGTTTGAGTCCCTTTATCCTTTTGGTGAGGAACTTTTGGGGTCTTTCCAACTGCTGCAGGTGTCGGGTAAGGTACATTCCGAATGGGGCGTTGTACTCAATCATTGGTCTGATAAGTGAAGAGTACAGGGGTACAATGACCTCTCCTGATCTGGATGTGAATCCCTTCATGATCAGGTGGGCAATGTAGAAGGTCTTCCTAACCACTTTGGCAATGTGAGTGTCAAAGAGAGGTTACTGTCAACTTGGGTCCCCAGGTCCCTGATAACTTCTTCCGTGTTTAATGGATTACCACCTATGTGGTAATTAGGGGTTACCTTGTTTTTCCCAAAGGGTATGACTATACATTTTTTGGCATTTAGCTTAAGGCCATGGCTCTGGCACCAGTTATCCATTTCTATGAGACCTTTCTGGAGGATGTCTGTGTCTGATGGAGTGTCAATTATGGTGCCCAGTTTGCAGTCATCTGCAAATTTTGTCAGCCACAATCCCCCTATATTTGCCTGCACTTCAGAAAAATAAATGCCGAACAAGAGGGGGCCCAGGACTGAGCCCTGTGGGACACTGCTCGTGACCGGCTTAGAGTCTGACATGGCACCAGCAACTCTAACCCTGTGTGTTCTGTCCTTGAGCCAGTTTGCAACCCATCTTGTGACATATGGGTTTACATCTAAGCTGGTGAGCTTTTCTATGATGCCCGAGTGCAAATAACTGTGCAAACACTTCCAAACAAAAATACTAAATCTTCTAGACTTTATTACTTATTTGGGTGCAATACTTATATCCTCTCATTGTTTCTCTGTGAATCGCTTATCCAGTCTCTTTTCCAAATCCTTTCTAACCTCTTCTGATTGATTCCTGTAGTTATAATGTAATATTTTATATCCCCTAGTAATTATCATTTTTTTAACAGCAGCTGCTGTTATAGAGTCTACTAAAAACTCTACCAGAGCAGGTCTTTCACTTAGGATCCTCCTATTCTTTTCTCTTTGCTTATACTCAGATATCAATCCTTGATAGGGAAGGCAATGTCTAGTCTGCAATCTAAATGTATTCTTGACCTCTTCAGCTTAGCAGTTAAGTGCTCCGGATTGTGTGCAATGCTCCACATTTGTGATAGATTAAGCACATTGTTCCGCTGTTCCGCAATGAGTATCCGTTGCTCCGCTTTGTGACTTTAGGGATCTTGCAATGAAGAACGGACTGTGCTTGGCTTGGTTTCTGCTAAGTGTATCATTATTCTCAGGCTGTGTCATTGTTTTGCATTACTGTAAATACGGGCGTCGTCATTTACAACTGCCATTTTTTGTATAGCTACAAGTAACAATGTTATTACTGAAGGATCGGATGACTGCAGTTAAAGTAGTGACACACAATAAAGAAATTTGTAGGGCGTACAACATTTAAAACTGCAGGATATTTGTTCAAAAAGGTTACATGAAAATGTCAGAGCTGACTGGCTTAGGGATACATATGAGCTTTGTTTGAATGCTTGTATTTTTTTATTCAGTGTTTTTACTTGGCATGCCACTCGGTTACTCTGATGTGAAACCGAAGAAGAAAAATGTCATATTTAGTACTCTGTGAAACAGTAGTAAATGCAATTGATGTGCTTACTTATAGTTGAATAATAAAATAAAAAATCAGGCTACACCCCCCCCCCCTTCACACATATATTTTGGAGGAAATAAAGATAATCTCTGATTCCCTGCAGTCAGCTAAGTGACATAAGAGATGCATTGTTCTACCTTCTTGACAAGCTGGGGCAAAGTGGATATCAAAGAACAGTCAGTTCCTAGATACGCTGTGCTTCTGCGTCTTAGCATTCAAGTGCTCTCTTATTTGGGAGAATTTCTGTCCCTGGTAGTTTCTGCTCCTAGAGAGATTAATGGCTTAAGCTAAGACCAATGTAGGTCTGCTATCAGGCAAGTATGAAACAGATACAAAATGAGTAATAAGTTCTGCAGACAAAGAGGGAGACAGCTGGCCATAACTCAGATGGGGAAAATAAAAATATTTATTGTGCCCTTCACATACTTTGAGGTCTTGGGCAACATCTGAATCATAGGCAGCCTTAGGCATAGGCCATCTAGGTGGCTGCCTAGGGCGCCGCTTTAGTAGGGGCACTTTTCCAGTATTTATTTGGTGTAGGTAGACCAGGATGGGGGCACTGGATGGTGTGGTGGGGGGTGCTGTGGTGCCCTTTTGCCTAGGGCACCAGTTGACCTAAGGCCGCGCCTGATCTGAATGTACAGGTCCTGAAAAAAAAACCAGGAGTTATGTCAGTAACACTTTTCTTACTTTCATGCCTCTGTAGCAGTTTGTGTGGAGAGAAGAGAACAAGAAATATGTTACTTTGTAGTCATGGTGGGAACTGCGACTTTAGAGAGACTTGAATGTTAAAGTAATGAACAGAGGCGGGAACCTAGGATATAGCTAGCCATATTTAGTGTACTCAGGTGAGTGCATTCTTTTGAGCATATGGCAGAAATGTTACAGGTGCAACATCACAGAATGCTTAGAACATTTTAAACTAGGGTCTAATAAATAGTGCTGTCCAAAACATGCCTACTTATTAGGAAAGTGTTTTGTAAAACTAGCCATTTTTGGCTATAATTGGCAGCAGTTGAAAACAGCAAGTCATTTTCTGAAGAATGTATGGGCAGCAGTTTAAGGACAGTACATTAACAATGGGGTAACATTGACTGATTGAGTGAAAAGCAGTAGACATCTAAGAGGCATAGTACATTCAATGTTTGGGAGGAAAGGTTTGTAGTGAGTGACATCGAATGTGTGACAGAAGAATAAGATGACAGATTTGGGGGTCATGCCTCAGTGTGGGAATGGAGTACTTTTCTGAAAAGCAGAGCTTTTATTATTTGAATAAATCAAGAAGTTCCCCAGGAGAGTTGGTCAAATGGAAGAAATGACTGGAGTTAACAGAGTGAGGGAGAAGATGCAGGTATTTTTGGGTCCGGCATGGGGATGAATCATAACTTGGAAGAATAGAGGAGAAGCCAAGTAGAAAGAATTTGTTGTTTATGACCAACATGAATAAAGGAATGTGTAAGCAGCTACCTAGCTAACCTGACAGCGATACAAAATGTAGAATTTTTACTTATGAAGGTAAAAGTATCTTTACCAGGTTGTGTGCATCATAATTAATGGAAATAGGTCACTGCTGTCTGAACCATACTGTCTGTATATTGCATTTTATCAATGGTTTCTACTGACTTTGTTTTATTTGACGTGTGTCCTGTTGAATTTTTAAAATATACAGTATTCACTTAGTTCTTTGGGCAGAAAGCCCACTTCAACCAGGTCCCATGGAAATGGTACATTTTCGCGCAGTGCGAAAATAGGATGTTCCACATTTTGACTGTTTGTCACACATTGATAGGGTCTATGTTCCACATTGGCCTCTTAAGAGGTTGAGACCTATGCTCTTCAGAGTTTAGACAGAGACTTGGCAGAACAGATTATACTTGAGTTATCCACATACTGAACTAGGGTAGTATTTTTTGTAGCAGTGTAGTGGTCATCGATGAATATGTTGAAACATATGGGGCCTAGTATAGATCTCTGTGAGACACCAATAGTTATATACAAGAAGGTAGAGAAATCATTTTTCCCTTTCACTGCTTGTGCTATTTCAGAGGTAGCTATGGAACCATTGCAGTGAAGAGTTGGAAAGCCCTAAGGATGAGAGTTTATGTAAGAATGTCTGGTGGGAGACAGTATCAAAAGCTTTTGACAAGCTTAGGAAGATGGTGGAGTCTAGGTTTCTGGCATTTTTATAAGAAAGTAGAAGTTGTGTTGTGATGTAGATGGAAGCCATGTTGGGTCAAAGCCAGAAACTGGTTATCTATACGCAGCTGATCAGTTGCATATGAATACATTTTTTTAATATTATAGATGGGGGAAATAAAATGGCAATTGGCCTACCATATGAAAGATTTTTGTTTATTCCACCCTTGTGCATATCAATAATGAATTTTTTTTTTTCCATAGAGAGGGGATTTTATTGTCAGATATGGACTGATTTATCAGAATTGAGATGGGATATGTAGAAGATGCTACAAAAACTATAGATGATTTTGATACAGAGCTAAAATACAGCCAAATACTATATAGAGAGAGTTACGTGATTCATTAATAAATAACATAATAGTTTGTGGTATAAGAAAATTCTAACAAGGGCTAGGCTTTTAATGGAACTAAACATGATTTTTTTCAAATGTGTAAATGATTAATGCAAACCTAAAAACTATATGAAATGTGCTCAATCCAAATGCTTTTTAGGCATACAGGTCTAGAAAGAAAGAACAAAAAACTGTTTAGTAAGTGACTGAAGCAATCAAAGCAAATGACAGTACAAATTCTAATGTGTATTACATACAGACTCACCTACATCTATTAGAAAATAATCTGTTAATGCGGCTGATCTGTGTGTTGAGACTGTTTGCATACTTTTTCAGTGACCTCAGAAAGTCATCAGTTATATTCCTGCAAAAGTATCTGGACTGAAAACATATGCATAAATAGTATATTTCTCACATTTGTAGCAGATGCCGGGACCCTGGGTAACATCATTATGGATATCTCATTCACACAAATGCGCATGATATATTCAATGAGTCCAACACCTCATTACTGACTCAGTCTGGACAAATAATGAAACTACTGAATCTGATGTTGTGTTTAAATAAAAACAAAGGGGTCAATTTATTTGTTAAGGTGTGTCACTTCAGCATCCTAACATTTTAAGAATCTATGTATTTGAAGTTAATGGGCAGGAGCCAGAGAATTCATAGTGTGCAAATGCAGCAACAGTGCACTAGAGGGCGCCTTGCAGTCAGAGGCAATGCTTTGCATAGTTGCAGAGTCAATGATTCATATGTTCAAACCAAAAATTGTTTACACATTCACGCATTTCAGAGGGTAAATCCTCAGGAACAGAGTGCAGTGTGAGTGATGCAGGATTACAGAGTACATTTGAAAATGTATTAGCAGACATTCGAAAAATTCAAAATGTTAAATGAGACATCGTCGAATCCATGTAAGCAAAGTCTGTCCTCTGAATGCTGAAAAGGTCGAACAGCGATATTCCAAACCATACAATCTCGCCCCCTTCTTGACCCATGTTATTAATTGTTTTTAGGTGTGGTACGGTCGGAAATGTCGAAGTTCAAATTTCTTTCAGCATTTGGACCATTCGATGTGATGGATTTTGAGAAATAGGTTCGACATTGTGAAGAAACTGTGAAGCGGAATCGACATTATGAAAGGTAAACTTTAGAAAACACAATTCTGATTTATTTATATCAGTAAATAAACTATTAAAATCTATTCATCATACAGAAAATTACTTAGACCTCCATTTATTGAAAAATATACCACTGAAGGGATGTTTAAGTGACAAGGAAACATACCCATTGCTAATTCAAATCCACTACAGCTATTGTATCAAAATTCTTGAATCCCAGGGGCTGATGTTCAAACCCAATAGACTGACTGTGCCAAATTTCATATTAGGTGTTCTGTAGGAAGGCTTGTTCCAAACAAATAACTGGTTCCAGAGTGTAGGACTAAAGCTACAAGTGCACTACTGCATCCTTTGAGAACCCACTACCCCAAGAAATGACCTCAATGACAGTGTGCCCCTAAGAGTCAACCCTATAGTTTGAGATTTGGGAATATATGTGGCCATAATCTTTCATTCAACCAACATGTAGCCACAGCATTAAGAAAGTCCTTCTATACTGCCTAGCTTATAAGCAAAGGGATAGCCTCCAGGTCCAGGAATGTCCCCTTAACTCTGCTGTCATCAGGCTAACCATTGAGTAGAGTGCTCCCTTTGTCATGTACCTGGTCATGTCTATGGAACAACTCTAATGGCCACAGAGGTTCCTTCCAAAATATTACAGGGCCTAAAGTATAAATCCTACATGGACCACCTCAAAGTACTGTCCCTGAATCTGGTATCTTCCAGACTACTGAGTGGGTCTGTCTTTGGCTTTTACAACATCCTCTGACCCTATACTGATGGACCTACTGCACATCCACAAGTCAGTTGGAATCAGAAATACTCATTCCAGGGACTTAAACTTCCTCTGTAACTTAAACAGAATGGTTTGGAGAGACCAGTACTTCTCGCAGAGGTTACCACTACTCTGTGTAAAACAAAGTTCATCCCTGACCCTTTTCAAGCATACCCTGGATCTATGGATAACACTGAGGAGTTTTACCCCAGGACTGCCCCTGTGCCTCCTGTACTATTTATGGACAGAGGCAGAGCCTAAACCCTCTTCCTACAGTATGGCCCCTACAAACACTCAATGGTATTCCCTATAAATAATCACTGTGTCACCCACAACTAGTCACTGTCATATGGGTAGTATATAAATATAGACCTTGGAACTAGGTATGGGTGATTTTAACTAATAGGATAATTGGCTAGGTTTAAAATGGCCCACAAGGGCAGTTAGCCTAGTACTCACCTATGTACCTATGATATGACAGGAAGTTATTGTCCACTCAATGCTGGCAGTAATTTCACTT
Source organism: Protopterus annectens (assembly GCF_019279795.1). Taxonomy (NCBI): domain Eukaryota; kingdom Metazoa; phylum Chordata; order Ceratodontiformes; family Protopteridae; genus Protopterus; species Protopterus annectens. The sequence goes on from NC_056733.1 coordinate 1,030,319,501, forward strand.
GAAAAGTAATAGCAAGTCATATAGCAATCTCTCCCTAGTAAAAAACAAATACATATAATTAAGAACTTCAGGCTATGGCAACAAATTTTTGAGTTAATATGGTATGCATATGCCTGTTTAAGACAACTGACAGATTCATATTTGTTATGAATGAAATTTAAAGACACATATAGTAAGGATGCCTTGAAAATATAATAATAAAGGTACAGCTAAGGACTGTGAGGTTGGCTATGTCCCCTGGTAAGCAACTCAGACAGAGAGGGATGTGTTACAATGCGCAATAGCTCTGGTATGCTACATAATAGATTTAGTGGCATGGGGGATGCACAACAGATGACCAATACAGGACATGGATAAGTACATGGGGCACATGATGGCTGTGCTTTGTGCAAATTGCTGAAAGAGTAGGTATCACAACAGTTGTTTACTTAACCACTATGGAGAAGTAGCCTGTGATACTGGAGTATGGCATGCATGACACTTTATGCAGCCACTACTGCCACAAGTGTGCATGACTAATACAGATGATGCAGCACATACTATGTGGTCAATCACTGACCATAGGTGTGTATTCATATTTATGGTCCATAACAGAGACTGATACACCACCACAGGTGCTTCATGTGCATGGTCAATGAATTCAGAGCATACACAAGGCCAACTGGCCCTTCTGGGAAAGAGTGTTGTGTTAGCTGGGTTAACTTATTGAAATTCTGAGGCTTGTTAGTCGGAGCCTCAGGATAGTGAGACTGAAGGACAAAAAAATGCAGATTTACACATACCAAGTCTGTGGTAGCCATTTCTTGAAATATTCCCTTTTCTCCAAGGTACGGTGATCTCAGATTTGGTATATATAAGTTCAGGGGCTATGGGTGGCTTGGCTCCCCACATCAGGAGTGCAAGCCAGCATGCCTCCCTGCGGGGGGGGGGGGGGGGGCTTTTTAAAGAGAGCAGTACCATATTCAGTGTTCTGTATTTTCAGTCTTTTTGTTTTTTTCATAATTAATTTCCAGGGCTCACGCTTATGAGTTTAAAAATTACAATAGGGAGCCAAATGTTGGTTGAGGATTTTAATGCAGTTGGTGGCTAAAACAAATCAGCCTAGAAGATCTGTACAAGGATTATTGATATGATTCTGCAAGCCCACACAGAGGCCCTTGCCACAGAATGGGAGAAGATAGCTAGAGTCTAATATTGCAGACCATCCTCAACACCCTGGAGAGTTCATGGTATCCTTGTCTGGGAAGAGTGAAAGGATCCTGATACCTGGAGGTGGTCTTTATGTGGACACTAAGCTGACTGCATCATCCCTTGCCTCATCTGGGGATACACCAGGTTATTTCCTTATATCACAAGCACATTTTGTGGCATTCCAGTTCTAAGAGCACAGAGATACTCTGCACCACTGTATCTCCTCTATAGGCACATCTGGGAGGCAGGCATGAAGGCACAACACACAAGGTATGTTTTGCATTCTGTAGGTAATAGGGGTCTATATTACCATATAGAATGGTAATAATCTCGAATGCTCATATGAGCGAAAATGCAGGTAAACAAACTTATTTTTCTGGGGTCGCAGTACAGTGAGGATTGGAATATTTGCCCTTTCCTCACTGTAGTGCGACCTCGGAGCTGGAATATATATTTAGCGGTGGGGGGGGGGGGGTGCAGCCCTCCACAATAGCAAGTTCGTTTACCTGCGTTTTCGCTCATATGAGCGTTCGAGATTGTTACATTTGATATGGTAATATAGACCAGATAATAGTTATCTGTACTGGTTATGCAGCACTGGGAAGTGGGATTGTCGCATAGTAATAGTGAAACTAGTGGTCTTAAAACTTCGTTGAGGAGCTCTCACAATAATTTCCAAAAATCATGACACCCAGGTAGTGATCCAAACCAACAAGCCTTTATTTCTCACAGACAAGCGATCCTCAGTAACAAAAAATCATAAGTATTTTAACAATGCTAAACATATCAGCTTTTATATACTTAGAGGCAGGTGTAGACAATATACGCATTGTTTAATTTTAAACCAGCGTATTCATGGCAAACAATATAAACAGGGCTGTAAAAGTGCATTTTAGAACAGCAGGTACCCACCCCCTACACACTACTACTGATTAGATCAATCTAAATTCTAGTTAAGGCAAACGCTACCTATCTATTTGCAACCCACATTCCAAGATCAGGCATTACTAAAAGCATAACATATGCATAAAAAGATATACATAAAAAGACTTTTAACTAAAATCACTTTCAGCTAACTAATGCAATAAAGCCTTCATCAGGTTTGTGACAAGGACTAAGATCAAGAAAAACACATAGCTATCTAACTATAAACATAATCAAACTAGAACACTATAATATAAAAATGCATCTGTCTAATAATATCTAGTAAATATCCACCCATGTATATTAGTGTGCATAAAAAAACTAAGTTGTTAACAGCTCAGTAAAAAACATCAGTGCTTTGCAAAAAAAAACTGTTGTGATAGTTTTCATGTTTACAGCCCCAAAAACATGTTTATACAATGAAAACTAGTAGAAAAAAAACACACACACAAAAATACAGAAAACAGTGGCTGAAGTAAACTGGTAATGTATAAAAGTATGCAGGCGTGTGCATGAGTGTGCATGAGCATCCATAATGGGAGAATTACACCAACACTATATGGTAATAGCGACATGAAAAAATTTGTGTTTTGAATTTATTGTTTAAATCTCTGGTGCGATGCAATAAATCTAATTAAAACAGAATTGTGGTTAAAGTAACTAAACATGTATACATTTATACACATTCTGCACATCATTTTTATTATTATTTAGTATATTTTTAGTACATAAAAATATTCCTCAAAAAATTTCCTAAGCACCTTTACAGATTGTGTGGCAGCTTATATAAATTCGGGTCTATATGACTTCAGCGAAAAACATATTCAGCAAATACATTTTCATCGCGCACCAGCCACCAAAATAAACTTAAGTGAACTTCAGAATTGTTCCCACAGTTTGTAAACACTAGCCCACCAAACATACACAACACAAAAAGCACTAAATCAAATCCACCCAAGTGGGGGGCTTTGCCTCCTCACCCCCCAACATGGGGGTCTATGCCCCACACACCCCTAACTTACATATACCAGCTCCGAGATCCCCGGAGTGGGGAAAAGGGCAAAGTTGAGAGTATGGCCAAGTGTTTCTGAACCGTGGGAAAAATTCTGCGGTTCACTGAAGTTAATTTCAGTGGCTGGTGAGTGATGAAGACGTATTCGCCGAATATGTCTTTCGCTGAAGTAATATAGACCAGTAAATTCAACACACTTAATACAGCAATTGTAGTTCAGTCCTGGTTTTCTGAATACATTTAATTTCAAGTGCCAGCATAGTTCTTTTTTTCCAACATACCATCAATGTCCTCTTCAAGCTCATCCATCTCCACAAAGTCCAGAATGATAAATTTAAAACCAGAATGTCTGGGGTGTTCTAATAAGTGTTTGGATAAGGCATTACTCTGGCATTTATGTCTGATGTCAGAAAGATGACCTGAAATCCTTCTTTTCAGTTTATTCATAGTCTTGCCCACATAAAATGCGGGGCAGTCATTACACTTGGCCCTACATACAATTTTTTCAGTACTACAGTTACCACATGTTGAAGATTTCACCATCTTTTTAAGATAGGGGCATTCAAATGAGGTTTTAAATATTTCTCTTATAAATTTAGAAAGTCACTTGAATAAAAGGATTTGTGTTAGCATGCATTTGTCTTCTACTTCTAACGCTGTCATTAATAACCCCTCCTACTGAACAAAATGTCATACAGACTCCATTCTCATTTCAGCCCATACCCACTGACACCATTAAAAATCTGCTACAAAAACCTGCTCTACTTCAGCTGATAATCTCCCCCCACACTACCTCAAACTGGTTGCCAACTCAATCGCCTACCCAATTAGTATCCTTATATATAGGCCTTTGTCTGAATCAGAAGTACCTACCATATGGAAACAATCTCACATCACCCCCATCCACAAAGGAGGCAACTCTTTTGAACCATCCAATTTCTGTCCTGTATCCATCTTGTCACCCATATCCAAAATTCAAGAGAGAGGTATACACCAGCAGGTAATGCAATACTATTACAAAACAATCTTTCAACCAAAACCCAACATGGCTTCCGACCCAGCCACAGCACAGCTACGGCTCTATTATCCTTTACTGACACCATGAACAAGGCCAGAGATGCAGGATTCTACACAGCCTCAGTATTCCTTGATCTCTCCAAGGCCTTTGACACAGTGTCTCACCCCTTACTACTGAGCACACTGTCTAACTTAGGCTTCTCACATAACACAGTAAAATAGTTTCAGAGCTACCTCAAGGATCGTAAACAAGCAGTGAAATGGTCCAATGAACTTTCACCCTTTCTCCACAACCCTACTGGAGTCCCCCAAAGCTCCATCCTAGGACCCCTATTCTTCAACATTTTCACAAGCAACCTTCACACTGCCTCTCACCCTGGGACCCTCATTCAATATGCTGATGATTCCACCATAATTTGCACTGCTCAATCACTACCAGAACTTCTCTCAAAAACTCAACAGTCCTTTACAGCAGTCGAATCCTGGCTAATAAATGCCCGACTCTTTCTTAATCCAAAGAAGACAAAACTAGTGTTTCTTCATCCCAAAAATACCTCCCCTGTCACTGATCATTTCAACATCCTTGCATCTGACAACACTGCCATAGAAATAGTGCAGGAAACAAACTTCTAGGTGTTATCACTGACAATAAACTTTCATTTGACCCCCATATACAGCAAAATATAAAGAAAACTCATCAAAAACTGGGACTCATATAGAAACAAACATTTTTTTTACTGCAGCAACCAAAACTACCCTTGCAAAAACATTTTTACTTCCCTCTCTTCTGTATGGTGCCCCTATCTTAACTTCTTGTTGTTGTTGTGTCTTTCGGCTTATCCCGGTCACCACAGCGGAACTCCAGTCCGCTAATGATTGGTAGTGGATTTTTAAGTACCGGGTTACCAGCCCTGATGCACAACCTTCAATGAAGGCATGCCCATTCATGTATGCCTCCACACAGAAGACGCTCTAGCTGAGAATCGAACGGGGCAACGTCTTGCTGTGAGGCGACAATGCTACTGCAGCACCACTACAACTTACAAAATTCTAACCTAACCAAGTTAGAACAGTGCTATAAAAAAGTTGCAAAGTTTGCCACAAACTCTTAAAAATCACAGACACCACTGTAAACCACTCCTAGAATTAAACTGACTTGAACTCCCTAACCAACTTCCCTTTAATCAGCTATCTGCCTTGCACAGCCTTATTTTCAAGCCTACTGCCTACCCTGCACTAGCCAAGCTAGTCACACCTTACACACCAAGTCGATCCCTATGATCAGAAGACAAAAATCTCTTAGCTATCTCAAAACCCACAAGAAAACCTGGTCACTCTCTGTATTCATACTCTGTCTCTATACATTGGAATTCACTACCTCTAGCTACCATTTTTTTTTCCTGGCCTAACCCATTTCAAAGCCTCTTTAAAAAATCATCTAAAAAATACATGGCTCTGCTCCTACATAAAGCCTGCCTAATGCTCAGATTTTCCTCTTCTCTCACATTTCACTCCCTCTCAGACTGCAAGATCCTAAAGCTCTTCTAACTCCTTATCTGCTTCTATACCATATCCTTAAGCTGCTGCTCAGCCTTTATTGCTTCTTCTTAACTCTCTCTCACTATATGTCTACATCACTAACTTTCTGGCTGCTATTTCTACATCATGTATGATGAGGGTGACTCTTATCGTCTGTAATGTTTTAAATGTAACCCTGCTGTAGAAGGAAGTAGTAGTCCATAAAAATTACAAAAATTGATAGGCCAAAAAAGAGCTATGAAGACAATAGACTGGACTATTGAGGATAAGAAAGAAATGATATAGTGTTACTATAATGCAAGAAGGCCAAAACTTTTAGACATAAGAAGAATTCATTATTGGGCACACTGCGGGTGCTGCAAAAAGCACTTCTGGTTAACATCAAATATTGAACAATACTAATTTCATGAACTTTAATCATACTTTGACTTAAGAACTGGGTCCATTCCTGTCATGGTATTAGAACCCCCAAAAGAAATTTAAAAAGTCAGACATCTCACACAGCCACTTAGCACTTTTATAAATAATACAACCTTTCCAAGTTTAACCAATAAATGTTCATTACTACCCTATCATTTATTACCTGGAGCTTCCTAAAAATCCTCCCCTTAGATGATGCTGTAAATGAATTAAATACAACTTTCCTGAATGTTTTAAATAACCTTGCACCTCCTAGAAAGAAGAGACCAAAATAAACAATGCAATTTGGCTATCCAAATAAAGGAGAATGCCAATACAGGATAGAGAAAAAGCATAGAAAAAAATGGCAAAAATATAAAACACCACAATATCAAGAAAACCTCAAAATATTTCGCAATAATATCAAAAAGCAAATAAATGATGACAAAAACTATAGTATAATAACTTTCAGAATAGTAGCAAACACAACCCTAAAAAAGTCTGGCCAGGCACTAAAGGAATCTTGCATCCTGGACAAAAATTCAACCAAAACCCTTCTCCCAATAACTCATTGCTTGAAACCACAATACAATTCAACTGTTATCTTCTAGATAATATAGCATCTCAAAGCAAGGATTCCCCAGCATTTAATCCTAACCCTGCCCAACAGCCACATATCACCGCATCTACTTTCACCTTCCAATCTATCTGCAAATATACAGAGCTGAGTATATTTTTTGGTTTCAGAGTCTGTAATGTTAATTGTTGCTTATATCTCTGTTGAAACTGTTGTCTCCCTGTTCTGAGAGACTGCTTTCCAATCTATCTGCAAATATACAGAGCTGAGTATATTTTTTTGGCTTTAGAGTTTGTACTGTTAATTGTTGCTTAAATCTATGTTGAAATTGGTTTGCCCACCCACCCTCCCTATTTCTGGTTTTTAGTTTAAATTTGGTGGCTTTTGCAGTTGCCTGCCCCACTGTAGATTTGATCTGGGACACTCCCCCAGTCCCATCTCTTTACCACATTCTACCTAACAAACTCTCTCTGCACTTGCTTTTTGTCCTTTTTAATTTAATCACATTTTTAACTGTGTTTGGTCTAATATTGCTGCATACCCAAGTGTGCTAGCTTGCACTGCATGTGAATTGTTTTTACTACTGTTTTAGCTACTTTTCTGTAAAAAAAATGTAAGCTTGTTTCCTACCCTTCCTGTAACTAGTGTTCCAGATAGAGATTTGCTGTATCCAGGACTGTATGTAAGCTTCTGAGCCCCACAAGCCTTTCTGTGTTGGAGGGAAGCCTTCTAGCTTATCAGTGGGAGTGGTAAGCACTAGGTAACCTGTCTACCACATAAGGAGTGGTTCTGGCCCAGAAATTGTAGTTATTGGCTGTTTGGACAATCTCTTTCATCTCTCTCAACTTTCTGATTTGAAAGCCTGCATTTGCACTTGTTTCTGTCCTGTAACTCATCTAGTGCAGATACAGATTCTTAGTTTTAGCACTTAAATTTGCTTATTCATGCTCAGCACTTGTTCAGAACTTGTAAGCCCTAAATAAGCTACTAATCACTATAGCACTCAACCTTCCTCATTACCTAGAGGAAACCAGTTTTTGTACTCACTTTCCTCACTTATCTACAGGAAAATAGTTTTTATTCAGGCATGCCCAAGGGTCAGCTCCCAGTGTTCTCTCCTGTCTATCTGATTAGTCTGGGCATCTTGAGGCAATGTAAAAATTGCCTCATGTACACAGACAACCCTCTCCTCCTATCACCCAACACTACAACATGTGAAAGATGCACTTATCTAGCCAAACTGGAGATAAAGCTCTCTCCAACCAAGACTGACTGACAGTCATGAGGAGAAGGTAAACATTTGCACCACACCACACTCATCACAGACTCACTAAATCTACACCACAAAAATCCACACATAGTAACACAGAAACATTCACGGAGGCTCGCAATAATAATCTGTCTAAGCAACAGAGACCTCCAAAACAGAAATGCAAGCAACCTCCATCCCCCAACACAACCCAAATGACAAATAGCCCCACAGATTCAGTGTGCCACTCAACCACAGCCAATAAGGCAAAACAACGTACCCAACACACTAGTCATAGGAGACTCTATAGTCAGGCAGACTATACTACTGAGGAAAGCCTTGCTGCTGAAACCGATCTAGTTTCAGTTTTATTAAACTACTTTTGAACCTTCCTTGGTGCTGGCCTTTTTTTCTGATTTTGGATCTGATGTCCCACTCACCAGGCTAAACAAGGAAAAGGTTACTGTCAGCTGCCTGTCAGGTGCCAGGATTTGCCACATAACCCACGCACTCAGGTCACTCCACAGCAAGTACAAATATGACTCTGTCATTGTTCATGGTGTGAATGACCTGAGACGTACCTCCCTGGACTACATGAAAAGAGACATGGAAGAGCTCTCCGATCTTGTAGCCCAGGTAGGTATGACCCTAGCCCTGAGTAGCATTCTGCCATCGCCCAGAATGATATCGCAGTACAAGGACAAAATGATTGACTTCAACAATTGGCTAAGCTGCTGGTGTCATTCTAAGGGGATCCAGTATCTGTCTGTTTGGAATGACATGGTCGACAGACCACGATGCTTTGCCACAGATGGCCTGCACCTGTCGCCCCTGGGATTCCGGATACTGGCTAAGGCTCTTGCTGCCCCTATAGTGCCTTTTTTATGCAAGGTTCAAATGACAAATTCACCACCGTAGCAGGAACAGGCAAGCAAAAACTGAGGGCAATGCTACTCAATGCTAGAAGTCTAAATCTCAAAATGCACTCACTCGAGGCACTCCTTAAAATGGAGAACATTGATATCTGTGCAGTGACTGAGACCTGGTTCAAGGCTCCAGAGAGCACCTCTGCACTACTAGGCTATAACACATACCACACTTTTCGGCCATGTAACCTGGGCTGAAACACCAAAGGGGGAGGTGTGTCCATATTCATTAAGGATATCCACACCTCCAGGCTAGCTGCTCAGCATAATGCATCCAAGGTTATCCAAGTGCAACTAACTCTGGGCAAAACTGCAATCCAAATTGTAGCTTGCTACAGATCCCCCACCATGCCCCAGGGTTCCCACTCCTCTTTTCTTGATGTACTGGAAAATATTAGGGTTCAACCAAACACCTTAATAATGGGTGACATCAACTACCCGACCATTAACTGGGAAAACTACTCGTGTACCAACTCCTTAGCTCAATGCTTTCTGGAATTCATAAACTCCAATGTCCTGGATCAACTTATCCACCCCCCCCAAAAGGGTTAACAATATCCTAGACCTAGTCATTACCAATATGAGTGACCGGTGTTCCACACCTGAAGTCAACTCCTCGTTGGTTCGATCCAACCATAAGCTAATCACCCTTGATATCCACATCCTGCCCCCACCCCCCATTAAGGAAACCACGGTAAAAAGTTTCTCCAAAGCCAACTTCATGCTTCTTAAGACAGAAGTGATGAACTTCATGACACCCATGCAGATGGACAATACAGTTACGACTGCTGAATCCTACACAAATGCACTCTATAAGTACTTACACGAGTGCATGCATCATGCTATCCCAAACAGAACCAAGACGCTATCCTCCAATAAAAGGAAGCCAATCTGGTGGTCCCCTGCCATAAACAAACTGTGCAACAGAAGGAAGAAACTGTTGCAAAAGAGAGTAAAATCCCATGAGTGGAGGAGCTCCCTAGTCAGCCTCAGTAAGAAGCTGAGATCCCTTATAAGATCCTCCAAAGCTAGCTATGAAAACAAAATCACCACTAATTCTAAGGACAACCACAAAGCATTCTATAACTATGTCAAGAATCTCGATGGCTCTAAGTTACAGCACAACGGCACAAAAATTACAGACCTAACTGATATTGCCAACATCCTGGCAGATAGGTTCAGTGCTAACTTTACTTCCCCCTCACCCCCTAAAGGGCCCATATCTATACAGGAAGAATGCAGAGTCCCTGTAATCACAACTACATAGGTAAAAGCTGCACTGTCTAAAGCCAAAAACACAGCATCCATGGGACTGCACAAAATCCCAGGCTGCGTTTTACATGAACTTCAGAACAAACTGGCTCCCCACTTAAGCACGATGTTCAATAATAGCCTCGCATCAGGCTTTGTGCCCACTGAATGGTACACAGCAGCAGTTATCCCACTCCACAAAGGGGGAGCCACCACTGATCCCGGGAACTATCGACCTATTAGCCTGATGAGCCTGGTCTGCAAGGCCATGGAACGTATCATCATGGAACTCATTACCAAAGACATCGGTAACCTCCAAACTCTGGATCCCATCCAGTTCGGGTTTGTGAAAGGCAGATCATGTCTCCTGAACCTGATCGACTTCTTTGAGGCATTCACCAAAGCCATAGATGAGGGTAAGGTGGTTCACACAAGCCTAACTTTACCTTGCCAATGCTTTTGACACCATCCCCCATTCTGGAATTATAGCTAAACTCACTAAACTAGGTATAAATCCCTACGTCACAAGATGGGTTGCCAACTGGCTCACTGACAGAACCCACACTGTAAAAGTTGCAGACTCCAAATCTGACCTCAAAGCAGTGACAAGTGGAGTACCACAGGGTTCCGTCCTGGGACCTCTCCTGTTTGGTATCTACTTCTCTGAAATACAGGCTAACACAGAAGGCCTCTGGCTAACGAAGTTCGCAGATGACTGCAAACTAGAAGCCATAGTCAAGTCCCCAAATGATGTGGACATCCTACAGAAGGGCCTCGCTGAGACAGATGCCTGGTGTCATAGCCATGACCACAAGCTCAATGCCAAAAAGTACAGTGTCATCCCCTTTGGTAAAAACTCTGTACCCATGAACTACCACATAGGCAGCAATCTTCTTAACACCAAATGTGTGATAAGGCACCAAATAAATGTTATTACATTGGATGAGAGCAGTTTAAGTATTGATGTGGGGGTATGGCGGCATGAAGCCACTGTATAGAACAACAAATTAGGTAAAATGTTGATTTTAGTTAATGCAATTTTTGATAAGAATGAGAATTTGCGCATCTGGAGCATTTCTCCCCGGCCCTCCGCTGAAAACAGGATCTGTGGAACCTAGTCGGACTTTCCCGGTCAACAAATGTTAAATAAATAAAAATAAAATAAATAAAATAAAGAGACCTTGGGACCCAGGTGGACAGTAGTCTCTCCTTTGACAGTCACATTGCCACAGTAGTCAGGAAGTCCTTCTACATGGCACACCTCATCATAAAAGGGTTCTCATCCAGGAAAAAAGAGTTCATTGTTCCTCTCTACTCGACACTCATTAGACCCATTATAGAGTACAACGCCCCTTTTGGAATGTGCCTCACAAGACATCTGCAGCAGCTGGAAAGGTCACAGAAGTACCTCACAAAGAGGATTACTGGCCTCAAACAAATGCCCTACTCTAACTGTCTCAAAAAACTCCAGCTTTACTCTGTAGCATATCATCTACTCCGAGGTGATATCTGCCTAACATATAAAGCTATATCAAACCCAGAGCTATTGGACATGATACACCTAAAGAAATCCCAATCCCTCCAAGCTACATGCTCTAGGGCCCTAAACCTTGTCACCCCAATAAACAGGATATGCTGGAGGGATAGATTCCTGTCCCAGAGACTTTCCATACTCTGGAACAGGCTACCCATCTATGTCAAGCAAAGTTCTTCATTAGCACTCTTCGAGAAAAATCTTGATGAGTGGATGGGAAATAGGAAATACACCCCGGGGATTACTTCTGTGTCTCTGCTCGACAGTGGCACAGGAAAATAACTTTCTTGGGTGGAGTAAGCCAGGGAACCTTGTTGGCTAGGTTTATGTAGGCCCTTGGGCCGATAGCCTAGTACCTACCTATGAACCTATGAACCTGTGCCCATGTCATATACAAAACTACATTTAAACAAACTCAAATGATTTTCTACCTCCGTTGATGACCTTCCAAGTGAGTACCTTAAAATAGCAACTTATAGCATCATCTATCCTGTCTCAATCCTTGTAAATAGGACAGTCAAGAAATCCCACATTCCCTATCTCTGGAAAAAGTAACACATTATCCCTCTGCAGAAAGGAAGAAATTCAACAGAGATTACTAACTTTAGCCCTATAGCATTCTTACCACCCTCTCCAAAATACTTGAAAAATGTATTAAAAATAATTGCTAAACTTTCTCTTGCAGGGAAAATTCCTGTCCCTCACACAACATGGCTTCTGTACTTCTATAGGATTAGAACTGCTCTTTTAGCCTATATAGATATTGTCAATAAAGCTAAAGATAATGGAAAACTAGTCTCCTCCTTATTTCTAGGTTTTTCTAAAGCCTTTGACAGTTTATCAGAGCAAATTTCAGATGGTCTCATTAGGTCTCTCTTAGCTCACCTTTCTACGGTTCAAAATCTACCTATCCAATAGGTATCAGTCAGAAAAATGGCACTCCATCCTCATTCCATTCCTCCCAGGCATTGCTGGTGTACGACAAGGCTCTATCCTTCGTCCCCTCTTCTTTAATATTCTCACCAACACCATCCATGCATCCATACAACAGGCCTCCCTAATACAGTTCTCAGATAACTCCACATTCATTTGCACATCCGATAACATGACACACTGCAAAAAATTATTCAGAAAGCTTTAACAGTCACTGAAACATGGCTTTATAACTCACAATTCATGCTCGACTCTAAAAATACAAACTACTTCTTCTTTTCCCAAATCCTTCTCTCATGAAAAAACACAATATTGAAAGCCCTCTCTCTTGATAGTACAACTATTGAAGTCACTTCTCAAAGCAAATTATTAGGAATGATAGCAGATGATAATCGTAAATTTGACTTGCATATTCAAAATTGCATTAAAAAAGTCATGAAAAACTAGGGATGCTTTACAGAGCCATATTTATTTTTATTATTTTATTTTATTTAACATTTGTTGACCGGGAAAGTCTGACTAGGTTCCACAGAGCCTGTTTTCAGTGGAGGCCTGGGGAGAAATGCTCCAGACGCAAGTCTTTGGAATGTGGGAGGAAACCGAAGTACCCGGAGGAAACCCACACGGACACAGGGAGAACATGCAAACTCCGCACAGAAGGCAACCCAGCCAAGAATCAAACTGGAGAACCTCTTGCTGTGAGGCGACAACATTAACAAATGCACCACTGTGCCGCCCACAAACTTTCTCATTGATGCAACTGAAACTACACTTACCACTACTTATCTCCTCCCCTTACTTCTTTATGGTTCTCCCATTCTTACTAACATGCAGACATCACAAAAATCAAAACTTGAACAATGCTATAACAAAGCAGTTAAATTTGCAGTAAATATCTCTTTCATAACCCACCACTGTTATACCTTCCAACCTCTAAGTGCTAGAAGTCTGGACAAAGCCTAAAATAATGGAGGGAGGAGCCCAAAAATAGGGACAGATTTTAAAAATTGCTCTTAGAAGAACAACAAGATAGATGTGTGTTAGTGTGTATTTTCTGAAGGGTATGACATCTGAAACTCAAATGCATGTCGTTATTGAATAACTTCAGCCTTCAGTGATTTCTTTCTTTCTTTATTTATTTGAGTTTAAGAATTGTAGAAAGGCTATGAATTTAAACCAAAAGATGAAAGGTTAATATTAGTGGCCCAGGATAGTGCACTACATACACAACGCTTTACAAAGTCCATTGAACATGTGGGAGAAATAGACAAATGCAGGTTTCGTAAAACAGAAGTGGAAACAGTCACGCATCTTGTTGCTGGTTGTGACGCACTAATGAATGCAGGTTTCGTAAAACAGAAGTGGAAACAGTCACGCATCTTGTTGCTGGTTGTGACGCACTAATGAATGCAGGTTTCGTAAAACAGAAGTGGAAACAGTCACGCATCTTGTTGCTGGGTGTGACGCACTAATGAATGCAGGTTTCGTAAAACAGAGCTGGAAACAGTCACACATCTTGTTGCTGGGGGCCTCTACACTGAAAAGCATAGTAATGTGGCAAGACTGTTGCACTGGAGATTGTGCAAACATTATAGTAGCTGAGAAACATTGGAAACATGAGGCACAAAGCATTATATAGAAAACGAAGAAGTTTATATCACATGGGATCACCCATTACCAACAGTTCAAAAAAATAGATGTGAGAAAAACAGATACAGTAGTCCATGAAAAGAAGACAAAAGTAGCTTTGATCACTGAAATTGATACACCCTATGACTACAGTGTCTTACATACAGAGACACAAAGTCATAAAATACCAGGATTTATAGGCAGAAGAAAGGGCAATGTGGAAGAAGGATACCCAGACAGTTCCAACAGTAGTAGGAGTAGCGGGTCTTATAAAAAAGAATTTACAGTCATATTTAGATATGTTACCGAAACATGTAACTCTGTATGAACTGCAGGAGGAGTCATTACTGGGCACATTGTGGGTGCTGCGAAGAGCACTTTTGGCTAACATCAGAGATTGAAACACTACTAATTTTATCAACTTTAATCATACTTTGACTTAGGAATGGGGTCCATTCCCATCATAGTATTAGAAATCAAATTAAATTAAACAGGAAAATCCCATCACACAGGATACTTAAACAGATAAGTTGGTCAGAACTGCCTCACTATCTAATATTCAAATAAATAATAACTGTTCACAGTCTAATATTCCAATTTAAAATATGTTTAACACTAATAAATATATTAAATAACCTCACTCTTTGCTTTAATGACAAATTCTTACTGCACCCACTTAAATCATTCAGTACTGCAGGTGAATCAGTGTATTCCACTCATGTCTCTAAAGTTCGGAATTACATTCCCTATCACTCAGTCAAACTAACCATCTGAAATCCTTCAAGCTTCTATTGAAGCAACACTTAAAGCTGTCATGGCTTTGTTCTTGCATTACACATTGCTTTTTCCCTTAAACTACCCTTATCTGCTCTCACCCATCCTTTTCTAAAATGACCACTTGGAGGGTAATCTTCAGTCTTCTCCTGTACTGTTATGTCTGCTCACATACACAGTTCTAGACTCTTTTCATTGCTATGAAAGTTCACTTTACCACTGTACTACTGTTATAAAATACTACACTGTCAGCACTCAAACTGCCGAGTGCCAACAAACTAAAAAAAAAAAAACAAAAAAAAATGGAGAATAGTGAATTTTGAAAATTGTTCTTCTTCAACTACATTTTGCAGGGGAGGCAAGCCACCCCCCTGCACCCCTCAGACTTATATATACCAAGTCCGAGCTCACCATACCTTGGAGAAAAGTGAATATTCCTGACATTTCAAATGGTTACCAAATACTATGGGTCTAAACATTGTTTGTCTAAACACTTTGATCTACATTTGAATGATTTTTCATATTGTATTGCCTATAACATGATTATACTGTGTTTCTATGTTGACTATTCATAGGTTCATAGGTTCATAGGTTGGTACTAGTCTATCGGCGCTAAGGCTTATGCAAGCCTAGCCATAACAATTCCCTGGAAATTTTTTCCCACAGTGTTTACTTCTCTGGGCCCCTGTCTAGCAGGGTGACTGACATGATCCCCGGGGTGAATTTCCTATCTCCCATCCAATCATCAAGGTTCCTTTTGAAGAGGGCCAAGGAGGCGCTCTGCTTGACATGTATGGACAGTCTATTCCAGAGTATGGTGAGTCTCTGGATCAGGAACCTATCCCTCCAGCATGTTTTGTTCATTGTGATAAGGTTTAGATCCCTGGAGTATGTGGCTCTGAGAGACTGGAATTTCTTTAAGTGGAGCATGTCCAGCAGCTCAGGGTTTGACATGGCCTTGTATGTTAAGCAGAGATCACCTCTGAGTAGACAATATGCCACAGAGTATAGCTGGAGCTTTTTTAGACGGTCAGCATATGGCATCTGCTTTAGGCCTGTGATTCATTTAGTGAGGTATTTCTGTGGCCTTTCCAGCTGTTGCAGATGTCTTGTGAGGTACATACCAAATGGGGCATTGTACTCTATAATGGGTCTAATGAGGGATGAGTACAGTGGGACAATGACCTCCTTTTTTCTGGATGAAAAGTCCTTAGTGATGAGGTGTGCCACATAGAAGGATTTCCTGACTGTTGTGGCGATGTGGTTATCGAAAGTGAGACCACTGTCCACTTGTGTCCCTAAGTCTCTCATCACACTTTCGATGTTTAGTGTCCTGCCACCTATGTGGTAGTTCATGGGTACATGTTTTTTTCCAAAGGGGATGACTATACATTTCTTGGCATTAAGCTTGAGCCCATGGCTCTGGTACCAGGCATCTGTTTCTGTAAGGCCCTTTTGTAGAATATCCACATCATTTGGGGATTCAATAATGGCTCCCAGTTTGAAGTCATCTGCAAACTTTGTTAGCCAGAGTCCCTTAGTGTTGGCCTATACTTCAGAGAAGTAGATGCCAAACAAGAGTGGTCCCAGGATTGAACCCTGAGGTACTCCACTTGTCACTTGTCTGGAGCTGGATTTGGAGTCGGCTACTTTTACAATCTGGGTTCTGTCAGTAAACCAGTTGGCAACCCATTGAGTGACGTAGGGATTTATGCCCAGCTTAGTAAGTTTATCTATGATTCCAGAGTAGGGGATGGTGTCGAAGGCCTTGGCGAGGTCCAGATAGGCTGTGTGGACCACCTTACCCTCGTCCACAGCTCTGGAGACTGATTTGAAGAAGTTAATCAGATTCAGGAGACAAGATCGGCCCTTCACAAACCCAAACTGTGTGGGGTCCAGTGTCTGGAGGTTGCCAATGTCTTTGTTTATAAGTTCCATGATAATGCGTTCCATGCCCTTGCAGATCAGGCTTGTCAGACTGATGGGACGGTAGTTCCCGGGATCCAAGGTGGATCCTCCCTTGTGGAGCGGGATAACTGTAGCTGTGCGCCACTCAGTGGGCACGAAGCCTGAGGTGAAAACATGACACTTAGGTGGGGTGCCAGTTCATTTTGTAGTTCATGTAGTACACAGCCTGGGATGTCATTAATATTTATCTTGTCAATGTTTTTGTTTTCTTAGAATTGAATGCTCAGATAATCATTATTTTTTTTCCTCATTATTATATGCTTAAATGATTCATTAACTATGCAGTTAATGTTACTTTTTCTCTCTGTCTTGTGGAGCCTTTCTCTCTGGACTTCTGCTAAAAAGGGTTTTCCCACCCAGCTGGACTTTCACCATGAACAAAAGCAATAAAAAAAATAAATAAATATATATATATATATATATATATATATATATATATATATATATCTCTTCTTACAAGATATATAAAATAACTTAATATATAGAGAACAGAGGTATTGAACAAATACAAGTGGATAGATCTAGGTTGTACATTTGCAGAAGGTATTTGAGAGAATTATGAAAGAATGCAAGAGAAGATTTACAATTATAATTACAGACATCACTTATGTAACAAAAGTTGAAGTTATAGAAATTTTGCTTAGTAAGGGTGAGGACAAAAAAAGATTAAGAAATAATATCAGTTTTGGTTTAAAGGGTTATGAAAAAAAGAAGTTAGGAGGGATGAAATGCAAAGATTAATATTTATTTGCAGAATGGTTAGTAGGATTGATTTCTAGATAACTGAGAAATGATCTTCTTTGTTCATTACTGCATGTGTAATACCAATACTGAGTAGCTGTGTCTTTAGCTTACAATAAATTGATTTAGTTTAGTTTCTCTTCTTAATTCATATGGAATGGAGTTCCATAATCTCACTACATAAACTGAGTAGACAGAATTAACATATGGGTTATTTAATCTTATTGCAACAGTATGGTTTTGGTTTTGAACTCTCAGAGTCATGGATGGATTGTACTTTTGAATTCAGTCATTTAGGGCTAGACATTGTCTGGTTTGAAAAGCATGTCATGCACAGTACAGTTGTGTAAGCAAACTTACCATGACAGTAGAAGCTCTAATAGATCACTGTTACAATAGTGTAAGTTATTTGGGTTACATCCTGTCCAGGATATGACCACCAGTCAGATTTCAAAGCTTTAAGGTAACTTCCATGCATGCTAGCCACTGCACAGCTCAAGGAGAGCTGCATAAATAAAATAATAAAAAAAAAACAGCTGTTAGGGCACTAAAAGCTTCACAGGTCTCATGCCTCAGGAAGGGAGGCTACAGTCCTGAAAAAATCTTACATATAACATATGTTACTATATACAAAACAGCATACACACACACACACACACACACACACACACACACACACACACACACACACATATTGCTTATCATTTGTTTACCGGGAAATTCTGACTTGGAATGAGCCAGTTTTTAGCAGAGGCCCAGGGAGAAATGCTCTAGATGCATGTCTTTGTAATATGAGGAAACATTAGCACCTGGAGAAAACCCACAGGAATGCAGGGAGCACATGCACCCCAGCCAAGAATTGAACCAGAGAACCTCTTGCTGTGAGGCAATAATGCAAACCGCTGAACCATTGCATCGTCCAATATATATGTATATATTATATATAATAATAGTAATATAATAATATTCATGTTGGGGTCAGAAAAATCTATTTTGTAGTGATGGGGGAAGTCATGCTGATATATGGGTTGGGAGGGTGGCCTAATGGTTAAGGTGTTTGCCTTACAAACACAAGGTGCAGGGTTTGAGTCTCACAAGGGATAATTGGCTAGGCTTAAAATGGCTCGCAAAGGCAGTTAGCTTAGTACTAACCTATGAACATGTTTCCAGCCTAGGGAAGTTTTGTTTTTCTTTTTTCTTTTTCATTTTTAAGATGACTTAAACATTGTCAGTTAACATGGTTTTCAAACCCTGAGTGACAGCATTTTTTATGACTTAATAAATGTGAAAGCTGCTTCTCTTATCTGCCACACAAACACAATACATGCAACACAAAGTCCACGCGTCCCAATTTTCAGTGATTCTAACAACACTGAGCCATTCCTCTCAATTGTCCATGAGCACTGAGCCATACCACTCAATTGTCCATAAGTTTTGCTGAATATCTCTGATTTTGCATCGTATTTTTATCTTGACTCTCTCTTAAAACTTACAATTTTCTAGTAAATCACTGAGTATTACAGTCAGCAATGTCATACATGAGTTTCACACTTCTTATTCTCCTGAGAATGCATGCTAATGCAAAACCTGTTGTCCTATTAGTTTCACATATGACATCCAGCCCATGTGTAAAATTACTGTAATATTTACCTACTTATATAAAAAAATAAAATAAAAAAGCACAGAGGAAATAAAAGATGCATGACACTAAACCAGGAAGTGTAGGACTAACCCACATGCACTGTCATCAAAATGACAAATTTGATGACACAAAGTCAGGAACTACTGCACTCATAAGCCTGTTGAGAGACCAAAATTTCAAGCAAGAAATTGTAGTAAAATAACACAAAAAAATCTGAATAAATTGGATTTGCACAGCAGAAAGCCATCAGGTCATCTCAGAAGAAAGAACATGAGCTTCAGGTAGGTAAAAAAAATAGTTGCACATCATCTTTAAGAAAGCAAGATGTGTAACCACTACTGCTTTAGTATCTTTCTTAATATTATCCCTGACTCACAAATGATTGTGTACTAATTACTGTTACCATAAAAGATTCAGTTTTCTATCCTTCAAAACAACTACCATCTTTGCTCAAAAGACAATGGAGCATTGATCTGCTAGAGACCTCTTTGCAAATTGAAACTTGGGGGGAAAACCTCCAAAAACTTGTCAACAACTTCTGCCATGTAGAATTTCCTGTTTGATCATTTTAGAAAGACACAGAATTCAGAATCACATTGCCACAACAGTCAGAAAATCCTTCTATGTGGCACACCTCATCACTAAGGGCTTTTCATCCAGAAAAAAGGAGGTCATTGTCCCACTGTACTCATCCCTCATTAGCAAGGGAGCCTGCAGGATTTTTTGCAGGAGGGGTGCAAACCCAAGCCACGCACATGCAGCCCCACCCCCTCTGCTGTCCCCACCCACTCAGCCCCCACTCCCCACCCACGCAGCCATTCCAGTGTCCCATTACTTGGCTATTTCTCCCCATTTGTCATAGACACTGTTCAAATCTCTCAGTGTGCATACTGTTTTATGCTTTACTTCTGCAATGATTACAGATATTTGGATTTCATTTACAACTTTTATTTCAAATTTTATAGCACAAACACTGATAGACATTTACTAAACCTAAACAAAGCAATAGTCTTACAATGAAAACAGACTTAGCATTAAAACTTCTCTACCTTTGAAACCCACATTCACTGAAGTAACATTGAAACCCGCATTCAAAGAAAATGCATCTGGCCAGTGGCAGGGTTTGGGCTGTTTTCAAATCATAGGCTCCTTGCACACATTTTTAGAACCATCGAAAGGTTATTTGATTCACCGTCCTGACTGTATTAATTATACTATATAATAATTGAATTATATCCCTTGTATAAATACAGTACCATTTGTTAGAGAATTTATAGTTCTGAACATTTTTCCTTTAAACAATGAAACAAATCATATGAACCAATAATGACAACCTGCCCAATTCAGAACATTTCAACCATAAAGGGCCACTCTACTCAAACTTCTGTCATACAATCCACCAATATCAATTAATATGCAGAATCTTTGCAGAAGTAAAAGTCATCTGAATAATTCCACATTAAAGTGATCTGAAACCAGTGAAGAGGTTGTTGCTAGAAAACAACTTTATATTTCAGTGTTTAATCTACAAATTCAATGCCTGCTGACCTTGAAGAATAAATTGCCTACGTTATATTAAAAAAATGGTAAGCTGGTATATTGCAATAGGGAATGGGTGGCAAGCTGAAAAACAAGTTCATAGTTATTAGGCATCTCATCCAAAGTAGGACATACTCAGGACTGTAGCACTCCACCTCCTTAAAATACAAACCTACATGTTGTGGGAGTAGAACCTATAGCCTTCTGTATCAAGATGCAAGTATGCTACCTGCTGTGCTGCTTTAAAAATGCTATACCACAATAGTGACACCATTTACTAAACAAAACAGTTACACATTTTAAGTAGGCTTAGCATGAGCAGCAGTAAATTTTTCTTCCCTTGAAGCTCACAATTCCTTGAAAATGCACTTGAAAATAAAATCCACCTGCTAACTCTAACTAGGGCATTTCACTCTCTCTCTCACACACACACCTCAACCTCTTAGTGCAAGAAATCTGGGCAAAGCCTAAAATAAATAGGAGCAGATTATAAATATTGCTGTCATGAACTTAGAACATTGCTAGAATCACTGCACCTGCTTCTGACAAAGTACCTTCTTGATGACACACAGGACAAATATATATTTGTGCAGTTATTCAAACCCAGACTGTTTTTAAAATAAAAAAGTCACTTACTACCAATGGACAAATTGCGCTACCAAAGAAAAATAAGTAGTAGATCAATAACTACAAATAGGTCTAATTAAAGATCTGAATAATATTACCTATGTACTTTCCTCACAGTGTGACTCAGCTTCTTAACTACCACAATTTGTACCAAACCTGAAGTGATGAGAGCAAAACAGAATAATGGAATCACTGGACATAATTGAAAATAGTAGTTTAGAACATTACTTTACTAAAATATTATGAAAACAGCATGAGCTGTAGAATTTCTTGGGAAGAAATTGAAATGCAAAGTAACATTAGTCACTTAAACATTTCATTTATAGCCCCATGGGTGCTTTATGTAATGAAATAAGTACTTTGCCTGCAATTTCATAACATACACTTTTAGATACCTACTGTACAACGATGTATACTAGGTGGCCTAGTATACTTCAAATACAGTTTTTTTTTTCAAATAGGGAATAAAATGTATTGTTTGAAAAGTAATGTATTTATATAGTCACCTGCAGATATATTTTACAGGACTTCATATAAACTTATGCATGTATTTCAGAACCTCTTACATTAACCTTTATAAAAATTTAAGTAAAGTTATATGTCTATGAATTTTAACTAAGAGCAACCATATGAATTTATTGGTGTGAGTGTGTGTGTGTGTGTGTGTGTGTGTGTATGTGTGTGTGTGTGTGTGTGTGTGTGTGTGTGTGTGTGTGTGTGTGTGTGTGTGTGTGTGTTCAGGATGAGTAGTGAAACCATATGAAATCAATTTCCTTATTCCTACTAACATTTAGTCCAGTTAATAAAACAAAGTTAATATTTTATTTCAATGAAAAATGTTTGTTTTTCAAGAAAATACAATTTGCTCCACTATTATAGTTGGTTGTAAACCTTCAAATAATACATTATTGTCTAGATCTCAAGACTAAATCCAAAGAAGTTTCCTTTATGATACCACCCTGATAGGATGCCTACCTTTGATGCTCTGGGGAAGCTGACCTCTAGGTAACTACTCATCACTCCTAAAGTGGTACTTCATGAGACGTTGACCTGGGATTACAAGCAGGCACCTCTTCCTCATTTCTTGGCTCCATAGTGCCTGACCTCACTAATCTATTGCTTGTGTCCGGTCCAGCAAGGCAGACAAACACCTTACCTCTGCACCTGTGGGCTGGCTGCTGTAAGCAATCCTGCCAGACTTTAATAGTATGGTCAGAGTATGCAGCAGTTTATTTCTTAACACTGAAGGTGTGGTTTCATTATCATAAATGTTGGACTACTTTTTTT
This sequence comes from Protopterus annectens, assembly GCF_019279795.1. NCBI lineage: Eukaryota > Metazoa > Chordata > Ceratodontiformes > Protopteridae > Protopterus > Protopterus annectens. Next base: position 1,030,342,260 of record NC_056733.1, read on the forward strand.
TGCTATATGAAACTGTGCAAGGATAATTCAAATCAGAGAATTAAGAATAAAAAAGGCTGCATACATGTCTGCCTATTACAGAATGAAATGCACATAGTTTCTAAAACTATTTTTTGGAAACACCACATTCTGGCCACACTTCAATGTTAATGCATCTAACATGTAACATCCCATCACTATATATTATAAGATATATATCATTTGATGAGTCACACTGCTTACATCAGCTGGGCTACTTAGATTTCACATGTGAAGATGGGCAGATGACAGGTGCAGACCTCATCAATGACTTTTAATCAGGAGCCCACCTTTCCCTTTGTAGAAATGAAATATTTATTTTTGAGCATGTGCACAATTAAGGAAAACAATGTGAGAAAAATCCACATAAAAAATAGCAAGATGTGAGATAGAAATCAGTCGACATATATATGGGTGCATGGCAACAGATCGAAACATCTAAATATCTACAAAAATATCTAATGTACAAAATACCAACAGTTAAAGGCAATCTAAGCACAAAACATTAATAAAAACTAATCACATCTCAAACCAGTATTTGGTTGCACTCCCACTTCCCCTGCTAATTATATATACCATCTTCGAAGTGGTGCAACAGAGAGGAAAGGCCATATACCCTTCCCTGGTGTAACTTCAATTTTATAGATATTTTTTCTTTAGATATTTTTAACTGTTGATATTTTGAACTTTAGATAAAGTACATCACATCCTTAACTGAGGCACACTAAATACACAAGTACTGAGAAAAAGAAAATCGACTGGGAGTGGGACTTTCGGAAGGACACATTTCAACTTGTGCTGAACTGGACTGTGTCCAGGTAATGATACATGGACAGTGAAAGTCCAGTAGAATAACTTCTCTATTCCAGCACTGTGTCCAGGTAATGCTACAAGGACAGTGAAAGTCCAGTAGAATAACTTCTCTAAGGTAACTGGTCACCTTTTTATACGCTAGACAGACTTCCAAGAAAAGTCCCAAATCCCCGCAGCCCCCCATTGTCGATCAGATAATGTTATAGACACGTAATATTGCACATCGCACCAGTAAAAATCCAGCCATTCTAGCTTCTGCTTTTAATATGTAAACCTTATGCCTTCTCCAAGACATACCTTTCAAGTATACCTCATTACGGGGGTACGCTCCTTATTTTGAGTATTAAAAAATCATGTTACTTGCATTTCCATATTGAATGGATCTGTCATACATTTAACCTCCCTCTTACTTACTCTCACACGGGCACACACACACACACACACACACACACACACACACACACACACACACACACACACACACACACCTGCCAAAACAGAATGATTCCTTTTCTATCCAGGCAAATCACTCATCTGGCAGCTATCCCCTGCACAGTGGTCTTTCCCCTACATTTGCCTGAGACTTTCCTTGCTCAGTCCAAGGCAATTTAAATGCATTAAACTACTCCCTACAAAAGTCTTACCACTCTCCCCAAGTACTATTTTCAGTCTTGGCATTGAAACATCTTCCTTCTAACTGCAACCCATGTCCTCTTCTCCACATTCTGTTTTAACTCAGGCCATTTCAGTTGTATCTAGACAATGTATTCATCAAAATCATATCACCATTTCTGTTCCCAAACAGTAAGCATTTAGACCATATCCCCTTTTGTGTTGCTATCTATCCATGTTTTCCATTTGAAAAAAGACATGCATCTAAACCATATCCCTCTTTCTCTTCCCATGCAAACATGCCCGACTGCCCATTTCTTCTCAAACATCAGCACCTCCAGTCCTTTTTCCAAGCTGGTATCTTTGCATTGTGTGCTTTTTACCCAGCTTGATGTCCTTGAACCTATAGAACTGTTACTCATATAATAGGACCTTGAACAGGATTCACTAAAAGCTCATTTTATTAAATTATTTATTAATTAACATGCAGAAAGCATAGCAGATTAATATATTGTCAAATATAAACCTGCAAAAATATACAACTTACTGTATTTGTAGCATGATAAGTTTTCCTATGCAACCCACATGTGAGCAAGCTCCCATGTCCCTCTATATGTAGGGAGTTGTGCTGTAAGTGGCCAAACCCCCTCCCCTGCAAAAAAATACCATTTTGCATTTGTACTGTATCAAGTAGGCAGCTAAATTAAGATTTATCATTAATGCCATATTAAATTCAATTGGTAGGGATCTCAGTGAAGCGTGATTTCAATTAGTCATGCTCCATAATGCAAGATGCAGGCATTACGCTTTAGTATGTTTACATAAAACCTTACTTTTGGTCAGACTGTATGTGACTTTTAGAGCTGTGAACCGATTCCAGTTGTAGGCTTTGCAATGCTCTGAATGCAGAAAGAGGATTTCAGCATCATTAAGATTCATTCCTTGCTTTATGGATCACAGCATTTCATTATCTTTGCTACTGGCCTTTCATATTGGAGTCTGTCTAGTGGTGATTATTACCCCAGAAATCTTTTCCAAGCTCTGTCCTTCTTGGGTCACCCCACAAACAATATGTTTTCTATGGGGCTTTCTGATGTGCACAACTTCAAATCAAAAGTCTCATTTGCTATATCTCTACTCTAAGTAAGTTGCAGTAGGTCAGTTTTGAAACCAAGCCTCCATTCACTACTTCTACATCTCAGAATACATTTTGGCCTGCCATCTAAAATCCAATGCAATATCAACCATGAGTATAATAATGTGAACCAGTTATAGAGTCAGACTTCTAGAACTCCACTGCTTGGGGACTTTTCTTCTGATAATTCTCCTTCAACATAAACATTGGATATTTTGATAAGAAAAACACATTTGTCCACCATTACTGTTCTCCCACTTCATGCCCTTTAGATTATCTGTTACTCTTCTATGAGGTGTGCCTTGGGAGGCCTTGCAGATACCCAGATGCAGCATAACCCTAGGTTCTTACTTCACTCCTAATTGTAGATTAGGATGGACTTGCACAGTTTATGCTCAGTGAGAAATCAGTGAGAAAATTAATTCAGCAGCGTAACCAGCATATTGTGCAGAATCTTGCCAGGATGTTCCCTGAAACAGAAGTAGTGCTAATAGGCCTGGAGTTACCTGCACTTTTGCTCAAGGCAACCACTACTGCTAATCTATAGCCATGCAGACCAATCCGTGCAATAGTAAGAGTCTACATGTGATTGTCATTAGTTTATCAAAAGTCACCACTTACTCTGATACAGCTCACCCAATCCATGTGCCGTGCCTCATAACTGCTTGGTTCATACTGTTTCTTTCCTTGTCACTTTTCTGTTATCCCATTTGTCCCCATATATATCTATAGTTCCTTTCCATACTGGCATTGTGCCTTATCTGTGTCAAGTACAGGAGTGAACAACTTTTAATAATTATGTCCCATCTGTAGAATTCCTAGACTTGCCTGCCTCAACAATAGAGCAATCCTTTGCCAATGCTTTCTGTGCCCCCCCCCAAGTAAATCTGAAAAAAACAAACTGCTTTCCTATGCCTCATCCCATTTCCATTTTATTTCTTAATTTAGTTAAATGTTTATTAACTGTAAAGATGGTCAGTACGCACAACTCTCTTTAAATGCAACTCAGTCCAAAAGCATACTATAAAAGCAGCTTAAGTGTGAAGATAGTCAGGTCGCACAACATACTACAAAAGCAGCTTAAGTGTGAAGATGGTCAGGTCGCACAACATACTATAAAAGCAGCTTAAGTGTGAAGATGGTCAGGTCGCACAACATACTATAAAAGCAGCTTAAGTGTGAAGATAGTCAGGTCGCACAACATACTACAAAAGCAGCTTAAGTGTGAAGATGGTCAGATCGCACAACATACTATAAAAGCAGCTTAAGTGTGAAGATGGTCAGGTCGCACAACATACTATAAAAGCAGCTTAAGTGTGAAGATAGTCAGGTCGCACAACATACTACAAAAGCAGCTTAAGTGTGAAGATGGTCAGATCGCACAACATACTATAAAAGCAGCTTAAGTGTGAAGATAGTCAGGTCGCACAACATACTACAAAAGCAGCTTAAGTGTGAAGATGGTCAGGTCGCACAACATACTATAAAAGCAGCTTAAGTGTGAAGATAGTCAGGTCGCACAACATACTATAAAAGCAGCTTAAATGTGAAGATGGTCAGATCGCACAACATACTATAAAAGCAGCTTAAATGTGAAGATGGTCAGATCACACAACATACTATAAAAGCAACTTAAGTGTGAAGATGGTCAGGTCGCACAACATACTATAAAAGCAGGTTAAGTGTGAAGATGGTCAGGTCGCACAACATACTATAAAAGCAGCTTAAGTGTGAAGATGGTCAGATCGCACAACATACTATAAAAGCAGCTTAAATGTGAAGATGGTCAGATTGCACAACATACTACAAAAGCAGCTTAAATGTGAAGATGGTCAGGTCGCACAACATACTACAAAAGCAGCTTAAGTGTGAAGATGGTCAGGTCGCACAACATACTACAAAAGCAGCTTAAGTGTGACGATGGTCAGGTCACACAACATACTACAAAAGCAGCTTAAGTGTGAAGATGGTCAGGTCGCACAACATACTACAAAAGCAGCTTAAGTGTGAAGATGGACAGGTCGCACAACATACTACAAAAGCAGCTTAAGTGTGAAGATGGTCAGGTCGCACAACATACTACAAAAGCAGTTTAAGTGTGAAGATGGACAGGTCGCACAATATACTACAAAAGCAGCTTGTGTGTGAAGATGGTCAGGTCGCACAACATACTACAAAAGCAGCTTGTGTGTGAAGATGGTCAGGTCGCACAACATACTACAAAAGCAGCTTAAGTGTGAAGATGGTCAGGTCGCACAACATACTACAAAAGCAGCTTAAGTGTGAAGATGGTCAGGTCGCACAACATACTACAAAAGCAGTTTAAGTGTGAAGATGGACAGGTCGCACAACATACTACAAAAGCAGCTTGTGTGTGAAGATGGTCAGGTCGCACAACATACTACAAAAGCAGCTTAAGTGTGAAGATGGTCAGGTCGCACAACATATTACAAAAGCAGCTTAAGTGCAAAGATGGTCAGGTCGCACAACATACTACAAAAGCAGCTTAAGTGCAAAGATGGTCAGGTCGCACAACATACTACAAAAGCAGCTTAAGTGTGAAGATGGTCAGGTCGCACAACATACTACAAAAGCAGCATTACACAAACAAATAGCATTGAAAAAATACCAGGCGATGCAGCAAACAGTTGCAGTGGACATTAAATTGCATTATGAGCATGCTGGCACTGAAAATAGTGTGCATTAAGATTAGTATTGAATAGGGTAACAACTTTAAATGTCAGGACCCATTACAGCAAGACCTGAAACACAGACACTGAATGGTTAAAAAAATGGGCTAACATATGTTAAGTCCAAGATAGCCATTTCTCAGACTACCCCCTGGTCTCCAAGGTATGATTATTGCAGAGTTACTATATACAAGTCTGTGGGATCTCAGAGTTAATGTACATTAGTTTGGGGGTAGTGTGGGGGCTTGTACCCCTGTAAAAAAATTTAAAGGAAAAGATCAATGTTAATGATTCGCTTATCCCCTGCCTTTTTGAACTTTTCCTTTGGGGTGTTAACACTCTGCATTTCGAGTGCCAATTTTCCAATAGTGAGAATAGTGCAGTGTTGGGCTGTACCACATGTCAAAGGAGGAAGAGTCCCAAACAGCTGGAAGCTGCCTAACTACAGGTAAATCTTTCTGAATGATCCGCATCTTCTTTTTGTGGCAGCTTTATTACTGTCCTCCCTCCTCCACAATACCATCTTGCTTACCCATTCTACACTCTCTAATGTACCTTTACCTTTTCATTCATTGCTTACTTTACTTCTGTTTTCAGCTAAGCTGGTGATTTCTTCCCTCATAAAAGGATTTCACTGCCTTTTAAGAATTTATGTAGAAATTTGATTTTTACTCCTAACCTCACACTGATGTCTGAAGCAAGTCCTCTTTGTACTAGATGAGTGAAGATTTCTCTCCAAAATCTTATACCTCTGTACATAAAAGGAATGCACATAATTTTGGATACCTAGTGTGAGACACAAATACTACTATAAAGGGGACAGTAACATCAAATCCAAGGTACTGGGCTCTCAAAATACTGAAATGTAAAATAAAAAGAAAGTAAACAGATGAAAATATCATTCAAGAGCAATCAAAATCAGCACCTGTAGTAAAATGCGTGTTATCTCCCATCCACCCATGTACGAGTGATTTCCCTCATATACCCTTCCCTTTTTTTGTATACATGACCTCTGCAGTCACAATGTACTTTAGAGTACAATATTTATTTTCAATGATATTGTGCAATGACATTACAAGTCAGAGGGCATGAAAGTGCATTACCCATAGGATAATGGGAGTAAAGCCTTGCATTACATCTTTCCTGTACTGTCTTATTTCAGAACAGTTTGACATTAAGATCTGTCTCTTGCTTCAGTGTTTAATATGTTGAGAATTAAGTATTCTGAATTCAGTATTACGAACTTGGTATGTTAGATACCTTGTTGTTTTTTGGCTGGTACAGCTTTAATCATAAGCTATATATGTGTAACCGTATTACTAAGCAAGCAGTCTGCATATGGATTCATAACATACTGAGATGCTCAGCCTGTTAGAAAAAAAACACATTTGCTGAATTGTTATAATTGAAAAAGCGTTTTTGCAGAGGTACCCCCCTGCACCCCAATGCTATGGACGTCACCCTCACACTACACTTATATATACTGATTTTAAGATCATATAAACTCAGACAAAGAGTAAAATATAGTTTTAAGTATATATTTAAGAGGCTCCTGCATGGTCTGTTCTGCTTACTTGCTTAAAATAAGTAAAATAAACAATTTCTGTTTCACATTTTCCATGGCAGATGGCAATCTCAGATGCTGTGCTACTTCCATATTTACACTGAGTAAATCATAGCACTGTAAAGACTGTTCATGCAAACACAACACATGAAATTTTTTAACAAGCAAACTAAAAATGACCAAAGTGAAATCAAATTTAAGGGAAATATATTAATGACATATGCTGTGTCATTTGTCAGAAGTAGTTTAGAACTGAGGAATATGTAGTCTGAAAAGCAAAGGCAATGGCTACTATTTGAAGAGTACTACATAAGCAGGCAATAGCACATAGTCATACATATGCAGTATGAACTACAGCTGTTGACTGGATGGTGCTGACCAGAGTAAGATGTAATGTAAAAGTCAGCATGCCTCATGCTGTTTATTGGCCATCAAGCAGAAGTGGGAAGAGTAGACACTTGACTAGAGACACTAGCAGATGATAATAATAATAACGCACTGGAATCACGACTGGGAATCAGAAGTCAGGATGTGAATAATGACATTGGTCAACAGAGGAATGACATAAGCAAAGAAAGCAAACAAACCAGTACTGTCAGTTGTCACATGATTAAAGAGCACTGCCAGTATAAAGCAATTAAAAGAGGAACAAAGCAAGTAAATGAAAGTGTTGTGATGCTAGTTGCTTACACTATAAAAGAAAAAAGGAAGAAAAAGGATTACAATATTTACAGAATTAATCAGCCTTGTATTGCATGCCTTTTTTCATTAATCAGGTAAGCCAACTTGGCATAAATGCCTTTTTAATGGTGACTAAGGAACACTGGTGTGGTGTTTTTAACTTTAACTGCTTAGTATGTAAGACGAGAATGATGGAATGAAACCCTAAACTGCAGGCTGAAGCTTGTTACAAGATTGTAATCTTCCCTATTTGTGGTAAACTCCCATAACAGTCTTGATTTACAGAATGTGTTGGATGCTTACTGGTGGCAGGTTCAAGTAGAATTTGAAGCTAATTGATTTTGTAGGGTTTGCCAGAGTTGGTCTAGTGCAAACTAATGCTCACCTTCCATGGTTTTGTTAAGAAATTCTGCTGAGATGGACTCACAAGTCCTTTTACTATATTTTACTAATAGCACTAACTCTAGATACACATTCGTGTGTGAAAAATACCCAAAACAGAAGCAATAAAATACTAATAAACATATTGTGTGCTAAGTTATAGCACTGTGTAGGTATGATGCACACATACTAAATTCATAGCAAACTTTACTGCATTTTCTTACAGCTTAACTTAAGTAAACTCTGTATTGCATTGTACAGAATAAATTAACCCCAAAGTTCATGAAATTGGTGCAAAACATACATGCATTTTAATTGAATTAATGAAAGCAATCAAAGCTGTCACAAAATAAGCAATCTTCCTTTCTTCAGAAAAAAAAAAGAAAATGAATCTCCAGGCCAGCCAGTTCCAGGGGGGGAGCAAGTGTACCCCCTTGCACCTGCCTGATGGCGCCCTTGCTCATTAGACCCATTATAAAACACAATGCCCCATTTGGTATGTACCTCTCAAGACACCTGCAACAACTGGAAAGGCCACAGAAATACCTCACTAAAAGAATCACAGGCCTAAAGCAGATGCCCTGTGCTGACAGTCTAAAAAAACTCCAGCTATACTCTGTGGCATATCGTCTACTCAGAGGTGATCTCTGCTTAACATACAAGGTCATGTCAAACTCAGAGCTGTTGGACATGCTACACTTAAAGAAATCCCAATCCCTCAGAGCCACAAGCTCCAGGGATCTAAACCTTGTCATCACAATGAAAAAACATGTTGGAGGGATATGTTCCTGACCCAGAGACTAACCAGACTCTGGAATAGACTGCCCATACATGTCAGGCAGAGTGGCACTTTGGCCCTCTTCAAAAGGAACATTGATGATTGGATGGGAGATAAGAAATTCACCCCGGGATCACGTCAGTTGCCCTGCTAGACAGGGCTCCAGGGAAGTAAATATTGTGGGAAGAAATAGCCAGGGAATTGTTATGGCTAGGCTTGTGTGGGCCCTACGGCCGATAGCCTAGTGTCAACCTATGAACCTATGAACATATATATATATATATATATATATATATATATATATATATATATATATGTGTGTGTGTGTGTGTGTGTGTGTGTGTGTGTGTGTGTACATATATACACATGCCACACGCACACACACACACACACACACACACACACACACAAACACACTGGCAATACACCAAAAAGAAAACGGGGGGGGGGGGTTGCTTAACATAACTGTACTATTGCTCAGCATTAGATCACTGCTGCAGTAGCCTAACTTATTTGGGTAGATTATCATTAATTATAGAAAGGACACAAATCTCTGCAGTGATGTTGAAAATATAATATAAAATCCAGTAATAGCAACTGAATCAATGTTCCCAATGAGACCACTTTAATGAAACATTAAAACGCAAGTGAAAACTACAGTTAAGTGCTGTCATTCATACTAGGACTTCATCAGAACTGAAGTTTAACATTTACCCTTGACAAATAAAATAGCAATCCGAATATATTCTGTGACACATCATATCATACATCTCAGCCTCACAGTGCAAGAAATTTCGACAAAGCTTGAAATAGTGGGGGGACAAAGTTGCAAAAGTATGGGCAGATTTTAAATAGTGCTCCTACAAACTTATAAAGTTACTAGAATATTATGCGTGTTAGCATGCATTTTCTGTAGGATATGAAGTCTGAAACTCAAATGTATGTCATTATTTAGTGACTCCAATACTCAGTGCTTTACCAGAAAACCAGAAATTTTAGGTGGACTACACCAAAAATATGAGACAAAAATCTGGACAGTTAAGAGGTATGCATCATATGATCAAATATTAAAATAACTAAATACTTTAGAAACAGACTAAAACATAAATACACTTAATTAACAACTGAAGTAAATAAACACATTTTGAAGTTTTGCTTCCCTAAGTTTTAAAACACTTGAGGGAGACACTGCATCGTTAACCTCTGGGGATTCTGTGGCATTTAATCTAAACTGCCAAACAAGTTCACTATATTCTAATTTCAATTCTCAAGTCCCACCTCTAATATTCAGGGGTACTTTTTCCAGAAGAACAAACAATAATTTATTAAAATTTTTTTCAAAAGCCACTGTGTTTAACCAATGCATTGATTGTAACTTTTCTCTTTGTATCACTAATATGTAAACCAATGTGAGGGAGTGTCTGTTTTTCCCTACATACAATGTTTTGTAAGAAAGACAGGAAGGCAGGTACAACAGGTTGACATGAAAAATCAATGGGACTTTGGCAAAGGATAGTTTTAGGGTATTCATAACTTGTCGCAGATGATGACTCATTAATGCGTTCACAAGCCTTACAGTAGCTACACTTTGCAATCTTCTTCGCATGTTGCTCACTTAACAATAGTGTATCTGTTTTTGTATGGGCTTAAACTACAGCACAGGGATGGACAGACATCAATGAGCAGTCCAGGCAATCAAGGACGGCCACAGCTGTGTGACCCACCAGCAGCTGAGACAGTGAAGAATCTGGCCTAACACCTGAAGATTCCCACAAAATTTTATTTTTCTTATCATTAGGAGAATGAAGAACTGAGGAGACCTGTACATGTACCATGGGTTAGCCGAGAAGAAAGCCTGAAAGAAGGGTACAGAGCCTTTGAGAGTCAGTAAACTTCCTGACAGAAAAGTAAGGATTTTGAGGTAAAAAAAAAACAAATGACAGGCCTCAAAAGTACAACATCCTCCTTGTAACATCACCTTTAACTGTGATAATACAATACTGTTTTGAAATTCAAACGCCCCTCCCTAAATTTTTCATTGCTGTGTTTTATTTGGTAGATTTGCAGCAACTTTTGCAATTTTATTAAACTGCATTCTAGTTTCTTTTACTTGGATCTTCTGGATACTGAGAAATATGGCAGTTGTATATAGAAGTATTGGGAGTAGACATGTATGCACACTTGTATGTAGTGATACTGCAAGTAGACATATTGTAGATTTGTACAGAATTCCTAGCTTATCATCTGCTTTGGATACCACATAGTCATATAACAGACATGAGTCTGTTATCTAATTTTCTAGTTGATTACAACAAAGTTGTGTGATAGTTTGCAGTTCTTATAAATATGCTATCTCTATCTATATCAATCCTATTGGTATCTATCAATATCTATATCCATCTATATAGCTATATCAAAGAATATATATGCAGCAGGGCTAGCCACCTGGCAGTGTAAATCTTGGCTCGAGATGATTGTCACTGCGGAAGTGACACCCCGACCCCATAAGCAAAATGGGAAAAGGTGTTGAGGATGGATACACACACACACACACACACACACACATATATATATATATATATATATATATATATATATATTGTAAACCTTTGAATCATTTGCATATTGGACAGGTGAGCTATGAAGATATTAAAGCGTAGTAGCCTAGTATTTATCATTGAGGTAGGCCTTCTTTGATTCCTGGTAAGGAGAGTAGATGTTTTGGCCCGTGACATGCTGAGATCTATTTGAGAGGTAGCTTTTCAACCAGTTATATTGACTTTTGATAGCCTATGCAGTAAATGTTTGTGGGAGACAATCTAAGTAAAGAGAATCTAAAAGAAAAAAAAACTTGATTTCTGCACTGGTTCATTTTACTTAGAAATGTGAGTATTGTTGCCTTTGTGCTATGTCCTTGGTGGAAACCATGTACTGATTGAGAAATAAAAACTCTCTCTCTCTCTCTCTATATATATCTATCTATCTATATATATATATATATATATATATATATATATATGTATCGATATTCATCAAAGATACCCACACCTCCAGGTTGGTGGCACAGCACGAAGCATCAGAGACTATCCATGTGCAACTAACAGTGGGTAAAACTGCCTTCCAGTTTATAGCCTGCTACAGACCACCCTCCCAAACCCAGGAACCCCACTCAGCCTTCCTGAGAACACTGGAAAATATAAAGGTCTCTCCAAACACCATTATATTGGGCGACTTCAACTACCCAAACATAGACTGGGAGCATTACTCTAGCTCCAACACCCTAGCTCAAAGGTTCCTAGAATTTATAAACTCAAATGCTATGGAACAACTTGTTACCACTCCCACAAGAGGGGAAAACATACTGGACCTGATCATCACCAACATGGGGACTCTATGCTCCAGACCAGAAGTGTATCCCTCACTGGTAAGATCAGACCATAAACTAATCTCACTGGATATTCACATTCCGACCCCACCCCCTGCCCAGAAAACCACAGTAAAAAACTTCTCTAAAGCAAATTTCACACTCCTCAAAACCGAGGTGGAATCCTTCAAAGCCCCCGGGCCTGTGGAAAATACGGCCCAAACCGCAGAATCCTTTATAAACACATTCTATGAACACCTTCAGGAATGCATGGATCATGCAATCCCAAATAAAACCAAGACCCAATCCTCCAAAGGCAGACGTCCTGTCTGGTGGATCCCAGCCATAAACAAACTATATAATAGAAGGAGGAAGCTACTACATGATAGAGCAAAATCCCAAAAAGGGAAGGCATCTCTGATCAGTGTTAGCAAAAAACTACGGGCACTCATAAAATCGTCTAAGGCCAGCTTCGAGAGAAAAATTGCACAGGACACTAAGGATAATCACAAGGCTTTCTTTAGTTATATTAGGAACCTGGGTGGGAATTCCCAGATATGCTCAGAATTGGTCCAAAATGACAAAAAATACACCAAACCCACAGACATTGCCAACATCCTAGCTGACAGGTTCAGTGCAAACCCCCCCCCCTCCCCACCAAAAGGGCAAATATGTATCCCAGCAGAGTGCTACCCCCCTGACATCTCAGATGCTCAGGTAAGAGCCGCCCTCTCCAAAGCAAAAAACACAGCATCAATGGGACCAGATGGTGTCCCGGGCTGCGTCCTACATGAACTCCAAGAAGAGCTATACCCAAACATAAAACTACTGTTCAATCTCAGCCTTACCACAGGATATGTACCCAAAGAGTGGCGTACAGCAACAGTGGTCCCTCTCCACAAAGGTGGTGCCTCAACGGATCCTGGAAACTATCGCCCCATAAGCCTGACTAGCTTGGTCTGCAAAGCTATGGAAAGGATCATCATGGACCTCATAAAAAAAAGATATTGGGGACCTACAGACACTAGATCCTACCCAGTTCGGCTTTGTTAAGGGCAGATCCTGCCTCTTAAACCTGGTCGATTTCTTTGAAACAGTTACCAAGGCCATTGATGAGGGGAAGGTGGTCCACACAGCCTACCTGGACCTCGCAAAAGCCTTCGATACAATACCCCACTCAGGCATTATAGATAAGCTCACCAGCTTAAATATAAACCCCTATGTCACTAGGTGGGTTGCAAACTGGCTCAAGGACAGAACCCACATGGTTAGAATTGCTGGAGCCATGTCAGACTCCAAACCAGTTACAAGTGGCGTCCCACAAGGCTCAGTCCTGGGACCTCTCCTGTTCGGTATATATTTCTCGGAGGTACAGTCCAACACGGAAGGACTGTGGCTGACCAAGTTCACAGATGACTGCAAACTGGGCGCTATAATCGACTCTCCAGCCGACACAAGCATCCTCCAAAAGGGCCTCATAGAAACAGACAACTGGTGCCAGAGCCATGGCCTCAAGCTAAACGCCAAGAAGTGTATAGTCATCCCCTTTAGCAAAAACAAAGTGCCCACAAATTACCACATAGGTGGTAATCCATTAAGTATGGAAGAAGTAATTAGGGACCTGGGGACCCAAGTTGATAGCAATCTCTCATTTTACAACCACGTGGCCAAAGTGGTTAGAAAAACATTTTATATAGCCCACCTAATCATGAAGGGATTCACATCTAGATCAGGGGAGGTCATTGTGCCTCTTTACTCATCCCTCATCAGGCCCATAATTGAGTACAATGCCCCATTTGGGATGTACCTTACCAGACAACTGCAGCAACTGGAAAGACCCCAAAAGTACCTCACCAAGAGGATCAAAGGGCTCAAACAGATGCCATATGCTGCCCGGTTAAAGAAACTCCAGCTCTACTCAGTGGCATACCGCCTGCTCAGAGGCGATCTGTGCCTGACGTATAAAGCCATGTCCAACCCGGAATTAATGGACATGCTGCACCTCAGAAAATCCAAATCCCATCGAGCTATGCGCTCGAGAGACTTGAACCTCAGCACTGAAATAAATAGGACATGCTGGAGGGACAGATTCATAACCCAGAGGCTCCCATCACTCTGGAATAAAATCCCAGTCCAGGTTAGGCAGAGTCCCTCATTGACTCTCTTCAAGAGGAATTGTGATGAGTGGATGGGAGATCGTAGGTTTACCCCGGGTATCACTTCTGTGTCACTGTTAGACAGAGGCACAGTATACTAACCTCGAAAAAGGGCATAGCAAAATTAATTTAAAATGGGTGTCGAAAGCCAAACACACTCTGGCTAGGCTTATAAATACCCTAGGGCAGATAGCCTAGTATGAACCTATGAACCTATGAACCAATTATTGTTATTATTATTATTATTATTATTATTATTATTATTTTATTATTATTATTATTGTTATTATTATTATTTTATTATTATTGTTGTTGTTATTATTATTATTATTATTATTGTTATTATTATTTTATTATTGGTGTTATTATCATTATTATTGTTATTATTATTATTTTATTATTATTATTATTATTGTTGTTATTATTGTTATTATTATTATTTTATTATTTTTATTATTGTTATTATTATTATTGTTATTATTATTATTATTGTTATTATTATTTTATTATTATTGTTATTATTATTGTTATTATTTGCATTTGTTTACTGGGGTAGTCCACTGGGCTGTAATCAGCCCATTTTCAGTGGAGGCCCAGGGAGAAAAGCTCCATGCAAGTACACATAGTATATACACAGAGTGAATACAATGTTTGTTTGTGTCTTTCAGCTTTTCCCAGTTAGGGGTCACCACAGCGGAACTCCGGTCCGCAAATGATTGCCAGTAGATTTTTACGTACTGGCTTGCCGGGCCTAACGCACAACCTTCAACGAAGGAACGCCCATTCACACATGTCGCTACACAGAAGACGCTCTAACTGAGAATCGAACGGGCAACATCTACCTGTGAGGTGAAAACGCTACCGCAGCACCACCACCGCAGCAGAGTGAATACATTTTAATGAGTACAATTCAAGATATATTAGAACTATACGCATATTGTACAGACGTGTGCTGAAGAGATATTTTGTAAAGTACTGAGCAGAAATGTATAGGTTCATAGGTTCATAGATTAGTACTAGGCTAACTACCTTTGTAGGCCATTTCAAGCCTAGCCAATTATTTATTTTTTATTTATTTTTATTTTATTTTATTTTATTTTACATTTGTTGACCGGGCTAATCTAGCTGGATATATTTCCATTTTCAGTAGAGGCCCAGGGAGAAAAGCTCCAAGAGAGATACAAACAGATAATAAGTAATTGTTACAAAAAAAAAAAAAAAAGTAGACATAGAAGATATGTTATGCATTTAACAGTAAATATCATAAAACTATATACAAAGTTTAGAGAAAGATAATATAAATATGCTAGTGGCTAAAAATAGTATCCAGGTTCTTACTAGATGCTTACCATTGCACCACAGAAGATTAATTTAGTGGAGAAACAGCTAGAAAAGATATTAGTAGCATTAATGACAGGTTAGTCAGGGTTAGTACAAGGGCACAGCCAGTGTGTTTTGAGGAAGGAAGGGAACTAAGTTCAGTAGGTAGAAGGTTCCAGTTTTTCCCAGTTGTGTTTGAGAATAGAGAGTCCCCTGCCATGTTTTGAGACTTGCAGATGTTAACTAGGAGTTTATTTGAAGAACGCAAGGCATTAAGATTTTTGTAGGGGGTTATGACGTCTGAGAGTATTGAAGTATTGTTTGGCTGGTAAAGGACCTTATGGGCACTTGTAAGTTGGTTGAGCTGAAGCTGGTTTTGAAGTTCAAGCCATCCGAGTTGTTTGAGATTCTGACAGTGATGGGTTCTGAAGGGTTTACCAGTGGCAAATCTGGCAATATTATGATAAGAGGTAGCAAGTTTGAGAAGATTCTTTTTGGATAGGTTAGTGTATATTAGTGAGGTATAGAGTAGAGTAGAGATTAGATGGGAGTGGGCAATGGTAGTCCTTGCTATTGGAGTAAGGAAGGGTTTGACTCTGTACAGGCAGCCCATTTTTCTGTTAACTGATTTTATAGTGTTGTTAATGTGGGTGTCGAAGTTAAGGTTGTTGTCTATTGTAATACCAAGGAGTTTGGTGGTAGAGTCTAGGTATATGAGGGTACCATTGTTAGAAATGACTGAGATATATATTACCCCATGTGAGAATCAAACCTTACACCTTGTGTCTGTAAGGTAAACACCTTAACCATTATGACATCCTCCCACTCCTCATACAATATAGTAACTGTTTAGATGTATATATTTTAACAATGGAAACTAACTGCAACACAATAAGTTAACTTCAAAAGAATAGTTGAGATTAAATTACCTTATGGTTGGGCTATAAAAACAGATGTTATCTTTCAGTTTCAGTGCAACAAGAGACATAATGTCTAGAACTAGAAGTTTTTGTATTGTCTGTAAACGTGGAGGAATGGAAATTATTTTACAACTTACACCATTTGCCAAAATATCTGAGGTCTATGAATTTTCACAATGTCATTCTGCAAGTATCCCAGCAGTAATATTTGGGATATTAATTTGAGAAGTCTCTGAGATAGAGCTAGCGTCCTGTATTTTGTCTTTGACCTGACAATAACATCCACTCACCACATCTGCCATGTTGCTCTGTAAGTAAGTTAACTAGGGTACAGTAATTTTTCTTAGATACAGTCAGGAATATAGTGAAGTATAGCTTAGATGTTTTCTTTATTTATTTGAGACTGTCCTGCAATGTTGTTTTAAATATTTCCTGTGATTTCAAACTCTGATGTAATTGTGATTATTTACTGAGTATTTTCTTGTTCTTTTATTGTTTGTTATTAAATATATTTAAACCTTTCATTGTGGCTGATATTTGTGAGACATATTTAAGTTCTGAGAGTACTTACATATTTATTTGGTGACACTGTGGCCCACTCCTAATAGCCTTGCTGTTGGTCAAACTACCATTTGAATTGACAGTAACATTACACAGTAAGACTGGACACCCTTTGTTAAGGGCCTTAAAGCAGATGATAAGTAGCTGGCTGGTTGCAGTGATAACTACCTTATAGTCTGGGCAGAAAGGGGCATAGATAGTAAACCTGTGCCAGCCTTTTCCAGGTGTGTGTGTGTAAAACAAACCTCAAAGAGTGTGTCAGCTACTTGGGCAAAGACATGAAGCACTGGTTGGGCAGAGAGGGTGCTGGAGGTCTTGGCTTGGCTACTCAGCTGAGATCTCAACCCTATAGCTGTGCGAGTGGGGAGTCTTATTGGGGATCTGGAGAAAGAGGGAGAAACCAGCCTCATACTGACTATGGTCTCTGTGTGCTCTTAAGGGAAATTGCACTTTACTGTGTGGTACCTTGTCATCCTTCCCAATGTACGTCCCCCACTGGTGCTAGTGGTGAGGATTGAGGCTCTTTGATTACTGTTGCCAGTGGTGGGGCATCACACAGGTATAATAATAAACTGACAAAACTAGATAGACATTTCATAGTTGTTTCTGACTGTAGGAACATAAGGGCTTACACCCGATTTTAATACAGAGTAAATGTTAAACTTCAGTGTTAGTAATCGGCAGTGGATGTTAGGATATGAGAGGAGGAGACAAGGTGCACGTGCAATTCCAGCTAGAAGATAGGTAGTCTCATGAGGTTTTGAAAGCAGCAGGATTTTGAGTAGCCCTGATAGTTAGTAGTAGGGCATTCCAAATTTTGGCTACTAAGCAGGAGTATAGAAGCTGATCAGCTGGCAGATTAAGTTTTTGCACTGTCAAAAGGTGCTGATTCTTGGATCTGAGTTGTCTACTTGGATGGTAGAAACTGAAAATCA
Organism: Protopterus annectens; assembly: GCF_019279795.1. Classification (NCBI taxonomy): domain Eukaryota; kingdom Metazoa; phylum Chordata; order Ceratodontiformes; family Protopteridae; genus Protopterus; species Protopterus annectens. The sequence continues at coordinate 1,030,360,188 of NC_056733.1, forward strand.
GACTGAGAGCAGGACAGTTTGATGGTTTAAAGATTATTTTGTGTGCAGTTGTTAGTTGCAGGTAGGAGAGGTAGTGGAGAAGTTCAAGCCAGTTCAGACAGTGAAGAGTAGTACAGTGATGGGTACAGTCTTTAGCATTAGTAGCTAATTTGGCAATTTTGTTATAGCAAGTCTCAAGTTTAGCTTTTAGGGAGGATTGAAAATTAATAGCAGTGGAGAACCTTATAGGAGAGAGGGTAACAGATAAGTGGTAGTTAGGACTTGTTTTGTGGAGGTGCTGAGGACGTGTTTATGCCTATGGAGGATTATTAGCTTTTAGTGAGTTTTGCTGGTGCTATGGTGTATGTGTAGATCAAATTTCAGGTGCTTGTCTATTATTACGCTTAATATTCCTGTGTGGGAAACAACCTCAGTTGTGGTATTACTTTGAGAAAGTATACTGAATTGGGCTTTGTTTAATGAGGTTGTCTTCCTGGGAGTGAAGAGCATGATCTTGGTTTTGTTTGGTTTAAGTGATAAATGATTATTATACACCTAGGTCTCCGGGGAGGTAAAGGCCAGTTGAGTTATTTGTTGTAGTTTGGAAATTGAATTGGCTGAGCATATAATAGTCAAGTCATCTGCCTATTGAATGAGCAATGCTTGTTCTAGTGAAGAATGAAAATTAATGAAAACACTGAATAAGAAAGGTCCTAGTATGGAGCCTTGGGGAACTCCAGTAGCGGTGTTAAGATATGAAGAAAGGGAATGTTGCCATTTAACAGCCTGTAGCCTGTTGTCTACAAAGCTTAAGAACCAGTTAAGACTGGAAGGGGAAAGGCCAGTCTTAGTGAGTTGGGTTAGAAGTAAAAGGTGGGAGACAGTGTCAAAGCTTTTGTCAGGTCTAGGAATAGAGACATACCTCTCAGCCATCCAAATTTTTGCAGAATGTCCAGATTTTTTCCTCATATTTTTGGTCTGTTCCTTGTAAAATTTGTGGTTTTCTGGCAAATCACTGCAATGCTCTGAGGACTGAAGTCACTAAATAATGACATACAGTTGAATTTTACACTAAGACAAATTTCGTTATTTTATCAACCTTCTTAGTTTATAAGAGCAATATTTAAAATCTGTCCCTATTTTTGGGCCTTTGTCCCCCCCATTATGTCAGGCTTTGTCCAGATTTTTTGCGTTAAGAGGTTCAGAGGTATGAATAGATAGGAGGCAATTTTACCAGTGTCTTGGACTCTATTAATTGTGTCCATAAAAGATTTGAGGGCAGTTATAGTGCTGTGATCAGGTCTGAATCCATGTTGTGTGGGAGATAGGATTTGGTTTTGAATCAAATAGTTTAGGATTTGAATATGTATACATTTTTCCAAAATCTTTGAGATGGGTGAGAGAATGGCTATTGGCCTGAAATTTGGGATGTCAGTATTATTGCCACCTCTATGAAGAGGAAGAATAAATGTTTTTTTTTTCTAGATTTTGGGGACACATAAGATTATTGAATGGATCTATTTAGAAGTATGGTAATAGGGTAGGCAATCACTTCGGCTGCTAGTTCTGGGAATTGTGTAGGAAGGTTGTCAGAAGCGTTAGAGCAAGGTTTGAGCTTGAGAAGTAATCTGTTTATTGTGGTAGTTGGAATGAGTTTAAAAGTGAACACAAGTGTAGAATAGGTGGATGTGTTGTTAGGGGAGTGGGAGGGTGTGGTGGTGGGGGAGCAAGAAGATAATTTTGATGGAGTAGTTGGGTTTGGGCTGCTATGGGCTAGGGGAAAAGTAGCAAAGATATGTGCTATAGCATCGATAAAATGAGAACTGAAGAGAGTTTCTTGAGGTGTTTTGTCAAGATGTGGAAATGGGTTGCTGATGTAATGGAGTTACAGAATTTTGGGGGGCTTAACATATGGTAAGTCTGAAGTTTTAGGTAATGATTTTTTTTTCTTTAATAACTTGTTTTTTTTTTTTTTACCTGGTTTTGAAGTTGTTTAAATTTCATCAGGTCTGGTGAGTTTTATTTGATAGGCATTGTTTCCATATTTTGTCTCTGGCTTTCATGAGTTCTTTAGTGGTTTTTGTTAGCCATGGGACATGCTTTGCTTTGATTCGCTTAAGACAAAGAGGAGCTAGGCTGTTTAGTATATATAGAAATGTTGAGTTGAAGTAGTTAACTGCATCATCTATAGAGAAAGTTTTTATCAAGTACCAGTTAATGTTGTTTACATTTTCTGTGAAGATCAGTGGGTTGAATTTTGTTAGGTTCCTTACTTGTTTATACTGATGTGACTTTTGAAAGGAGGGGGCAGTTTGGTGAACAAAGGTTGGGAGGTGGTGACTGAGGGTGTTAGGGAGAGTGCCAACAGAGGATATATTATTGGGGTCAGAGACCAGTATCCAATCTAAAATGGAGCCACAGTCGTTGTTCCTATTAGGTCTAGTTAGTGAAGTGAGAATGTGAGTGAAATTAAATAGGTTGATGTCTGAAGATGAAATGCTAGAACAAATGTCTAGCCAGTTGATATTTACATTGCTCAGGATGATGGTTTAATTTTTAATATTATTTTCCTCTAGTAAAGCTACATTGTTACCAGGGGGTATACAGAGAACTATTATACATCATTTTTCAGTCATTCATTTCTAGGGAGGAACTAAGAATTTTGGCACTGCCAAACTGTGGAGTAGAATTTGTGTAGGGGACTATTTTGTAGGTGTTGGTAAAATGTAGTGCAATACCATCTCCCTTTTTGTGGGATCTATGTGTTCTTAAGGTTGTGAAGCCTGGAGGGAGAAATTCAGAGTCCTTAATGTAAGATTTTATCCAGGTTTCTGTAATACCAGTGAAGTCAGATTGATTATGGGTAATCCATGTGTGAAAGCCAGGGACTTTATTAGGAATGCTTTGCAGGTTTAAAGTGACCATATATAAGGATTCTTGGGAATTGCTTTTGTGAGGTTGTGTTGGGGTAATGAATGATGTGGGCCCAGGATTGGGGTGGATGTCCCCACATAAAGATAAGGTAGTTAATCTGAAGGAGTAATGCAGTAGATGCTGCTGTATGCTGGGGTTGGTAAACTATGTCTGTTGGTTGGTGGTAGAAGCATGCGGAATAAAGAAATGGCTACTTTTTTCTGTGGGAATATTTTCATTTTGTTTAGGAGAATGCGTTTTATTTGGTAGAGGCTTGAAAATATCTCTGAGTAACAGTCAGATAGGTGAGATAGAGAAGATGTGGTTGTAATGTGTTTGAGGGCAAGAAATGGAGTTTAGAGCAGTAAGGTATAGTAGGTAAAGGAAAAGTATAAAGAAAAGTGAGAGAGGTAGTATGTGGGTGCTGGATGGACTCATCATGGGAAGGATTTGAGAAACAGGAGGCTTGTAACTGAGTAGTAGTAGAAGAAGGGTAAGAAGGTAGTGAGTTATGTAGAAAAAGTGTAGCTAGGCTGAAGACAGAAGTATAATATTAAGTTGGGAGGGGGGAATTGTAGAAGGAAGATAGACTAAGGTGAGATAGAGTATGGAGAGATTAATAAGGTTAGATAAATTATATAGATATTAATGAGGTGAACCGGGAAGGACGGGGTGGAGAAGTGCAAGTTAGGGGAAATAACTGTACAGTTAATTAAAGATAGGTAAAGTTTACTACTAATGGTGTAATGGTTGTTAACAGGTAGTGAAAAAAGGAGGGAAGGGTGTGGGGGAGGGTGTAGTGAGCTTAGATTGTGTAAGCCGGGTGAGTAGATTAGGAAGTGAAGTGGTGGTGTTTGAAAGGTTCTGGTTAAGTAGTGGGATGAATTAAAGAGAAATAAATGTAGGAGTAGTTGGGGTGGGTGGGATTTGGGGGTAGGGTGGGGAGCTCAGTGAGCCCCGAATATAGCAAGGGCGAATGGAGCAGGTTGGACTTGGTGACTGGAGAACCCAAAAACTACTAAAAAAAACTATCAGCCAGCAGAGACCTCCGGTCAGTGCATGACTAAGGGTCCTTCCTTAGCTTTAACCCAATTAATTTAATAGAAACCTGTCCACAATAAAGTGAGCTTAAATTCAGTAAACTTGTATTAAGGTTTACAGAATATGGCCTTAAAGCTTAGTTGTATGTAGTATGGTCTCTATGGAAAGCTATGAATTAAACAGGAGAAAAGGAGGGAAACCTAATACTAACGTCCTTGCAAGTGTGCATGCCACTCAGTAATTAATACGTATTATAAGAATGCAGATAACTACATATTACACTTTGGAAGGGTGTCCTTAGCTTTACGATAGCACTATACAATTGTATCTGCATTTCTGCAGTAGACAGGAGTTCTCCTTACACAGTGCATGATTCAGGTAAAAATCACTCTTGCACAAGAAGAAAATTGAATAAGTGACTACAATTAAAAATAGTACAGAGACAGTAATTAGTTTGGTACAACACAGGGAACTGGAGGCATGCCAAAGACAAGAATAGCTGATAAATAAATCACTACAGTAGCTCAGAACAATGTTGGAGCAAGTTAGTTGAACAAAAGCCTTTGCACTGTAAAACGAGCAGCTCTAGTAAGAGACCAAGCTAGGCATATGAAAACATTTACACTGTAAATAAGCAGGGAGAACAGCTAACAACAGCCTGATAATCCTAGCTTCAGAATACTAAGTTATTGCAGCCATCTGAGCTCACAGCCAATGTCTCATAAAATGTGTGAATATACCATCAGGTTGCTAAATTACTCGAAGCAGTAAAATCAGGTTAGGCTGCAGTACAAACACTAAGATTACCAAAACCAGTCTTCCAACTAGATCAAGTACACTTGCACCATAATTCTCAAATGGCTTTCTTATGTTATTTTGCTTCTTTTTTTAAAAGCACCACAATGTAAACCTAGATCTATCCATTAATTAGGAGATACAGCAGGTCAAGTAATACCTTATAGCAATGATAAAAAATGCAAGTATTTTTGACAGACTTATATAAGTCTTTCAGCTTTTCCCAGTTAGGGGTCGCCACAGCAGAACTCCCGTCTGCTAATGATTGGCAGTGGATTTTTATGGTGCAGAGTTGCCAGCCCGACACCCAACCTTCAAAGAAGGCACGCCCATTCACGCATGCACCTACCTGCATGTCTTTAGCATCACTCGACCATGGGGAGGACGTGCAGACTCCACACAGAAGGTGCTCCAGCCAAGAATCAAATGGGAGAACCTCTTGCTGTGAGGTGACAACGCTAACCGCTGCACCACTGTGGCTATTTTTAACTCTAAATATAAATCCTTATATTATACAGTAGATAGCTATCTGTTATACAGAATCACTTTAGTTAGAGTCCCAGGTGTTACTTGTAAAAGCAAAAGAGTTACCAGTGGTGTACCACAGGCTCAGTGTTGAACCCTCACCTATTTGGAATCTGTTTCTCAGACCTTCAGGCTAGCACTCCTGCATACTGTTAACTATGTTAGCAGACTTCTGTACATTGGGTGTTGTTATTCGATTTTCAACTGATTCACAATTGCTCCAGCAAAGCTTAGACCACGCTAATAATCGGTGCAAGGACAATGGCCTCAAATTAAATGTAACAAAATGTAGCATAGTTCATTAAACTGTGTCACTTACGATATAGGAGATGGACTCCTGCAATCAGACACTGCTGTAAGGGATCTGGGTGCTCTTGTTGATAATTCCTTATCATTTGATCATCATGTCTCCGCAGTAGTTCGAAAAGCCTTTTATCTGATTTCCAAAAGCATCTCCAGTAGAATCAAAGAAGTCTTAATTCCCCATTACTCATATCTAACACCCATTATTGAATATAATGCATCTTTTGGCATATCACTCAACTTGATAGACCTCAGAGATATATAACTAAAATTATCAGTGCCCTCAAAAGTCTTCCTTATCAGGACAGACTGGCAGCCCTCTGTCTTTTCTCAGTCTCTTATGTACTTCTCTGTGGAGATCTTTCTCTAGCCTTTTAAGTCATAAAAGCTTCAACCATCTTTGACCTCCTTCACAGAACAAACATTACCACAAATACCCAGTTAAAGGAACTAAACCTTCATTGACCAATAAATAAGACATGTTGGTGTGATAGATTCATATCCCAATGTACACCTCACCTCTGGAACAAACTTCCACTGCAGGTCAAGCAAAATAGCACCCTTTCCTCCTACATGGCAAACCTAGATATTCAGATAGGCAGCCTCAAACTTTCACCTCTTCTATCATGCCTTGGCCTCCTTGAGGCTGGATGGAATTTAATGATGGGGTGGTTTGACTAGGCTTGTAAAGATCTGCAGACTGATTGGCTAGTACTTGATTATAAACCTATAAACCTATATTGTATGTCTGCCTGATGCCTATATTTTCCTCTCTTCCTTCCCTTCCTTTGTTGCTCTCTTTTTAAATATTTATTTATTTATTTTTGTTTCTGTCCTTTTATAGTTGAATTTCTTCAGTATCTGTAATGCCTCCTAGCAAACCCAGCCATACCCTATGTCTACTTCACCTGAATCTTTGCCAGCCTCCCATTGGATGCAGACAGGGACAGACAGGAGGCCCCCTGCCATATTTGGTGCTGTCTTAATGGACGGGAGTGCTATTGCTCCCTCTGGTGGTACCTCCAAGGGTGTGCAGTATGTCACATGCAGGGATTTGCTTAAGGTGGTTAGGGAAAATACAGTTCTGTAAAGTCTTACCATAACAGTAGATGTCCTTGCCTTCACAGCTGCAGTATTCCTGACAGATGGTAATTCCCTGCCTTGGAAGCCTGAATATCTGGCCAGTCTACCGAAGACTACTTGTTGCTTTTAAAAGGTACGCTGAACATCACCCAAATGCTCCTTGCATAGCGTAGGGCATAAAGGTGACATTCAGGCCTACCATAATCAGAAATGAATGCTCCAGTAGGAGCACAGTCCAAGAAACCCAAGAAGTAACCTGTGCATCCAGGAAGGCAAAAAACTAGGGGGACAGAGAGAGAGGAAGCAAATACTGCAGCAGTGAAGGCAAGGACATCTACCATTATGGTAAAATTTTACACAATTGTACTATGTCCTTACATTCATTGCTGCAGTATTCTTAACAAATGGGTGTGTCAAAGCTGAAGAGGAAACTTGGGAGGGGGGAAGGCACAGAAGAGCCCCCTAAAAAACTACGAAGAATGGCACTAGCAAAACCAGCCCTAGCTCTAGAAATACCATCCAAATTGTAGTGCTTGGTAAAGGTATGCACATAAGTCCAGGTAGCTGCTTCAAGAATAGAATGAATATCTAAGCCCTTGTAAAAAGCACCCAGAGAAGCCACAACTCTAGTAGAATGAGCCTTAACTGAAGAAGGAAGGCTCTTGCCATGCAAATTATAACAAAAGTAAATAGCCTTAGAAATCCAAGAAATAGTTTGCTTGGATATAGCAAGTCCCAAAATCTAGGATGAAAAGAAACAAATAAGTGATCAAATGTTCTAATAGTCTTGGTCTTATCCAGATAAACCCTAAGTTGCCTATGCAAGTCCAAAGTATGCAGCACCCTCTCGCTGTCAGATTGCGGAGCAGGGGAAAAAGGAGGCAGAGTAATAGACTGATTCAGTGATAACTCATTATTAACCACCTTAGACATAAAAGAAAGGTTAATGTTCAAGGACACCCTGTCCTCATGAAAGACCAAAGAAGGAGGACAAGCCATAAGAGCCTGCAACTCAGACTCCCATCTGGCAGAAGTAAGCTCTAACAAAAGAACAGTCTTCCAGGAACAATGTAGCAAGGAAACTGAAGCAGCAGGCTCAAAAAGAGCCTGAGTCAACTTCTCCAAAACAAAATTAAGATTCCAGGGAGAAGGAACAGGCTTTCTTGTAGGTCTAATATCAAGGACACCTTTAAGAAATTGTTTAACCTCAAATCTAGAAGTTAAAGGAAGAGAAAAAGGCAGACAAGCACAGCTAGCTAAGTAGGCCTTAAAGGAAATATAGGTCAAACCAGCACCGAGCAACTCACACAAATAAGAGAGAACCAAAGGAACATCCACAGTAAGAGGGTCCAAGTTACAAGAGAGACACCAAATAGAAAACCTCTTCTATTTGAATAAGTAGGATTTCCTAGTAGTAGGTTTAGTGGACTCCTGTAGGACTTGCAGCACATCCTCAGAAAAAAAGGTGTCTGTGAGAAATCAAAATCTATCACCTACAGTGTCAGTTGAAGTGTGGACAAGTGGGGATGGAACAGAGATCTCTTGTCTTGTGTGATTAGATCCACCCTGTGAGGTAATTTGTGATGATTTCCCTTGGCTAGATGCAGATGTAGAGAGAACCAATGCTATCTGGGCCAAAAGGGAGCCAACAGCAAGATTTTGGGAGCATCCTGTTTTATCTTGAACAGGACTTTGGAATTAGAGGAAGGGGAGAGAATGCATAAAGAAACATCCCCTTCCAAGAGAATGAGAGGGCATCCACCCACCATATCAGAGGACCTGGGAGTCTGGCACAAAACAGAGGAAGCTGTCTGTTCAAAGGCGATGAAAAAAGATCCACTTGAGGAATCCACTAGTGGATAATGTCCAGAAACATATCCCTGTGAAGCATCCATTCATGGGACTCAGTTATGGACCTGCTCAGATTGTCTGATGCAAGGTTCTGACCGGAAGAGATATAAACTACCTGAAGAGTCACTTGATACTTGACAGCAAGATCCCATACCAGAAGTGCCAACCGGCAAAGAAGATAAGATCTCGTTCCTCCCTTTTTGTTGATATAACATAACACTGTGGTATTATCTGTGAACATCTTGTGAAGCTCTGGAGAGAAAAGAGGATGAAAGGCCTGAAGAGCCAGCAGATCAGCTCTCATCACTTTGACACTGATGTGCTCCTTCTGCTGATGAGGAGACCACACCCCCTGTACTTTTAGGGAGCCAAATGTTTCCCATCATCCCATGTATGAAGCATCTGTGAACAATTCCTGAGAGGGAAGAGGAGGATGAAAGGGGATCCCTGGATTCAGAGACAACTGCTGAGTCCACCAGGGAAGTTCCTGCCTGAGAAAAGGAGGAAGAGGAACTACAAAGTCTAGAGGATGTGCATGTTGGAGCCACACTGACGTCAGAAACCACTGAAACTTTCTCATGTGAAGTTTGGCTACAGGGAACATTGGAATGGTGGATGCCATAAAACCCAGAGCTCGAAGAAACTCACTGGTGGTAATGGGAGCCAGAGGAACAAGAGTCTGAAAGAAAGAAATGAGGGTTAAGGCCTTTGGAGGGGGCAAGCATTGGCACAGTCTGAATCCTGCAATCCAGAAAAACATGATCCTGAGAAGGTGTCAGAAAAGGCTTTTTGAAATTTATAGTGAACCCTAGGACCTGAAGAAGGGAGACAGCAAAATGATGATTTTGCAAAAGGGTCTCTGGAGAGGATGCCTGAATCAACAGGTCATCTAAGTAAGGAAAAATTTGGATCCCTCGAAGCTACAAAAAGCAATCACAGGAGCAATGCATTTGGTGAACACCTGTGGGGCAGTAGAAAGGCCAAAGGGCAAAGCAGAGAATTGAAAATGCCAGAAAGCAACAGAGAAACTTCCTGGAAAGAGATGGAGAGGAATATGGAGACAAGCATCCTTGAGGTCCAGAGACACCATATAGATCTGAGAGAGCAAGAGAGGAAACAGAATCTGAAGGGACAACATCCAAAAAGGAGGCACTCTTAGAAAAGTGTTTAGATAAGAGAGGTCTAGAATAGGTCTCCAAGTGCCCTGTTTCTTGGGCACTAGAAACTGTCTGGAGTAGAACCTTTTCCCCCTTTGGGACACAGTCACCTCTTGAATAGTATCCTGAGTCAAGAGATTTTGAAGAACCTCTGGGGAAAAAGGGAAGCTGTTCCCAAGGATCCTGAAGAATGCCCATAAAAGGATGGGATTTCCACACCATGAAGTACCCCTGACAAATGAGAGACAGAACCCATGAATCCTGAGTGATCTGAATCCAAACAGGAAGAGAAAGAGAAAGGTGAAGAGGAAGAGAAATGTGGCCAGGAAGAGACTGAGAGTCATACAGCACCTGGTTTGTCCAGAAAGGAAAGCTTCTCAGGCCCGGAAAACTGAAAAGCCTTTGTAGTAGGAGCCCATCTGCCACTCTTCCAAACTTTAGTAGAAGGGCAGGAGTCCCTATGAACAAAGGCAGGCTTAGTAGGGTAGTTTCTCTGAAATTTAGGCACAGGAGAAGCAAACACGTTTAGTCTCCTGTAAGGACTTACTGTTATCCTAAAGAGACTTAAAAAAAGCAGCATCAGGTTCTCCAAACAAAAGTTTAGAATCCAGAAGAGCATCCATCACCTTAGCTTTAATATTAACAGGTAGAGTTTGAAGCCTAAACCAAGAAAAGCTCCTCATTACTAAACCAAAAACAGCAGCCCTAGAAGAGGCATCTGCTGCATCACAGCTACATTTAATAGAATAACAATCACCTTGAGAGGAATTCCCTAGTAAGGAAAGACCAGAAGTTTTACCCTTGGAGTCTGGAAAATGAGAAATAAGTTGAAAGGACTGAGAAAAAAGAGCCAACACATACCTTGACATATGGGTCTGATAATTAACAGCCCTTAAAGCTAAGGTAGCAGAAGTGTAAACCTTCTCACCCAACATTTCCATAGTTCTGCTGTCATTGTCAAAAGGTAATGACTTGGGTGAAGGAAGCAATTGAGACGGCTTATCAGAGGCTACAGCCACGACAGAGGGATCACAAGCAGGACATTTATATAGGAAAGAACAATCCTCAGACACCCTATAAAACCTCTCAGGCTTCTTGGGAGCAGAGGGCAGAGAATCAGGCACATGAGAGGTATTGGAAAAAGCATCCAGCAAAGTAGCCAAAACATGAGGAATAGCCGCAGGTTTACGGGAGTCCAACTGCAGCAATTCATAGTACCCCTTATGGATATCAGAGACATGAGCGCAATCCCACTTAAAAAATCCATCATCCCGGAGAGAGTGTCCCCAAAGGAAATTTCTTGAAAAGGAACATCAGGACTAATAGATTCCTCCTCCTCTGATACATAGTCTAAATGAGAAGGAATTTGAGTAGAATAAGTTAGAGATTTATTATCTGAATCTCAATCATCCTCAGAAGAATCCAGTTCTCTAGGCCTTTTAAGGGGAGTAGAGGACCAAGGAGGATCAGGAACCGAAACCCCTTGAGGAAGCTTTAAGGACATTAAAACAGCAAATAGCCCCTGAGTGAAGGCCTGCCACCCACTTTGTGGATCCCTAGGAGCAGAATAAACATGTTTAATTTTTTGTTTCTTCTTTAAGGGAATGTCTCCTCCAGAAAGTAGAGAAGGCTCAGACCCAGGACAGCAGTCGAGAACTTTAGTAGGAACTTCTTTCCCCACCAAAATCTGAGGAAATCCCGTGGGCCCCTTGAAAAAAATCAGCTGTGGTTCCCCCTGAACATCCGAGATGGATGCCTGTAAAGCCTTTTCGGATGTGCTGCCAGCTGGACCCTTACCAGCCTTCAACATGGTCACAGCAGAGAAATCTGACAACACAGCTGGCAAACCTGCAGGTTTGTAACGACCTTAGGAGAAGCACCTGGCAGAGGCTGGACAGCAAAAGATTCTGGTCATACTTTTTTCACCTTCTTTTCCCTAACAGCTGACCCTCAGGATGGGATATTTCTTCCACTGTATCTTTAGCAAGAAGCTTAAGATGCTGGTTCTCAAGACAGAAGAAACTCTACTGCAAAGGGTTTTTGGAATAAATGTCTGACAAATAGAACAAGATGTATGGTCATGAGAAGCTACTAGACAAAAAAGAAACGTATTCTGTCAGGCTTTATGTTGAATCTGTCTCCCACACTGGCATTTACCCTCCCTGGATGACATTAACCCCAAGAAGCACAAAAAAGTAAGAAAAAACAAAATCCCCAATGGGGCACTTATCTGCAACTGCAATAGAAGTCAGCAAGCAGACGTAGGTAGTCATGGGAGAATGAAAATGCATTCAACTGCAGAAAATGGATGCAGGCAAACAGATTGATGGTAAAAAGATATGTTCAGACTGGCAGCAAAGAAGTTCTGATTATGGTTGGCCTGAATGTCATCTTTATGCCCTATGATATGCAAGGAGCATTTGGGTGACATAAGGTGTACCTTTTAAAAGCAACAAATAATTTTTGGTAGACTGGATGAACATTTAGGCTTCCATGGCATGGAATCCCCATCTGTTAATAATACTGCTGCAGTGAATGTAAGGACATCTAATAAATCAGCAACTGGAAGCCCACATTGGCTGCCAGGCAGAAGTCCTGTAGTGGCTATCAGAGTCACATTGCCACCTGCTCTTGCCATTACCACCCAATGTGGGACCCATTGGGGAGGGTGGTCAGGTTACTGTCTGCCCTCTCCTTGGGTATTGCACAGGTAGTGTGATATGGTAAGCCATACCCTTCCTAACCCCATCCTAGTGTTCCCCTTTCTTATGAGTCATGTCATTCCTCTGTTTGTTGTCCAGTCCTTCCCATCACAAGTCTCCTCCTTTTATCTGTACATCTATAATTCCACTGTCCTCCTCAGTGCATAAGAACCTATTTTGTCTATTTTGACTATATTTTATGCTTGTATGTGCCCCTGCTTGTAAACTGTATCCTGTTTCCATACCCTTCCCCTCCCTTACATCAGTGGCGGCTGGTGAATTCAAATCAAAGAGGGGCTGCAGGAGACAGCTGAATGGCTGGGGTCAATGGGAAGGGGTGTGGTCAACTTGAAAGGGGTGGAGCCATGTTAAAAAAACACAAAAACTGGGACTTGATTAAATACGCTGCCCTGAGTGCCAAACCGTCTTTATGAGAATCCAATTAAGACAAAATAAAGTGGAGAAGAAAAAAAATATTTCAATGCATTGGCTACATCATGACAGCTTGCTTAATATCTACATGGAACCAAAAAGGTTGTGAGGCATGAAAAAATAAATTACTTTTTAAAATACATTACTGGAATGCCAGTCAAAATCAAGTATAAAAAAACAAGCAGCACTCAAGTCAACTCAATCCACTCCACATCTCCTTTACTTATAATATATATTCAGCTTTAGAAAAGTACCAATTAACATGCAGCCAACAAGCAACAACATGCATTTTCTGAATAATAAGAACCATAAATCAACAGTATAAAAACATGACAGAAAAACAGAACATTCTGCAAAATCGAGGACAGTTGAAAAGCCACTGTACTTGTGTCTACCTTGGATGGGGGAATACTCTCTCTGCAAACTTGCACTGCATAACTGCTCCTTGCCTTGCTTGGACACATCCAAAGTCACTGCCTGGTGGAGTGGGGTACAACAAGTTATGTCAGAATTTGAAATGTCTCTGACTGACAGTGATGGCACTGGCCCATTTGTCATACTCTCAACCTCAGAGCAAGAAATCTGGACAAAGCCCAACAAAATGGGGGGACAAAGGCCCAAAAATAGGGACACATTTTAAATATTGGTCTTATAAACTTAGAAAGTTGTTAGAATAACTAGATTTGTATTAACATGCATTTTCTGAAGGATATGAAGTTTGGAAATCAAATCCATGTCATTATTTAGTGGCCTTAATCCTTAGATCATCCCAGTGATTTGTCAAAAAAACATAATTTTTAAGAAGAACAGACCAAAATTTTGAGGCAAAAATCTGGACATTCTGCGAAAATCTGTTCAGCTGAGAGGTATGGCATGGTCCTTCAGCCATATTTAATATTAATAATTAAAATGTATATACCTATGAACCAAAAATGGCAGTTTTTGTTACTGCATCAGAACATGATTCTGTCATTCAGAATGTCCCCTCCATCGGAAAACAATGACTTCATATTTTTTATGCAACTGAGGACAGCTTAGTTATTAGAAATGTTATAGCAGCACTACTATATATATATATATATATATATATATATATATATATATATATATATATATATACATCTTTTCTGACAGGGAACTGTGGCAATTGCTTTTTGCCGAACAAATTTCCTTCCAAATCCAATCTATAGAATAAATAAGCCAAGGCCAGCCTTTATTTAGAACTGCCAAGTTAGTGTTAAGTTCAGACAGTTAAACAAACGGGTATCTAAAGAATTCTCATTGGCACAGCGGGGTCCTATTTACAATGAGGAATGGTTGAAAGTTAAGTGTATTACTATCCAAAAATCAAAGTGGCCCCCTGTTTCTGCTAGAGGAAATGCCATGCTTAATACTCTGAATTTTAAATTACTTAAAGATAGTTTCAGTCCACCCCAAACAAACAAATTAAATGTCTCTATTCACACAGATACAATGAGGCCATCAATTTAATCATACCTCCCATCTCTTTAACTATATGTGAAAAATCATTTGCAAATTGGCCCAAGCCTGTTGGAACAATCTGTCTAAACAGAATACGATCAATAGAAAGCATTTTGAATTAAAAATGAAGAAACCCCCTCACACTAGAAAGCAAATGCACTGGTTTCAGAGACACTGGTTAGCATTCTTAACCACTGTTTGGACACCATGTTTGACTGATTTACAGTTTCAGAACTGTTTTTTTTTTCAGTATGACTTGTTTAGTTGACTGTGTGCATCATGTATGCATTAATATTTTCTTATGTTGTATCTGTGTGTCTGTATATATTGCCTCTGTCTCAGCAATTGTTATGCATTTACGATCTTGGCATGATCTGTTTACCACAGTTTATATACCATTGTAATTGCTGATGTCATTGCCAAATGGATGGGGTTGTGACTGAAAAGAGTTTTGGAACATTCCACTAACCCAGTTAGCATGCATAAATAAATAAATACATAAATAAATACATACATAAATAGAAGATGGGGATGCTATAATTATCTCAGAAGTAATGAAAAGGCCAAACTTGCTTCTTCACCATGCACACATGTTAAACTTAAATCAACAGCTGCAATTTTCCCACATTCAATTCAACGAATGCAAATCTAAGATTTTGATTTTAGATTAATATTTTGTACTGGATAAACTAAAAGGCTAGTGTCTAAGCTGCATAAAAGTACTTTCAGCTTAGTATTAGGAAGTAACATAAATAAATCAAATGATTACAATGAAATGCTAAAAACAGAAAATGCAACGTCATGGGAATATTAATAAAAATTGTATCTTAAATGTCCCTCCGTACACAAAACTGCAGTTTACATGATTCATGACATTACAAAATTAATATTTCCTCTGATAAAACTACTGTCATATAAAATTACATCATCAATATAGTCCTCAGCATGAAGTCATCACTTTGATAAACTCAAACATGTATAATATGAATATTAGTTATTCTTCTTTCGGCTTTTCCCGGTTAGGGGTCGCCACAGCGGAACTCCGGTCCGCTAATGATTGTCAGTAGATTTTTTTTACAGTGCCGAGGTGCCACCTCGATGCCCAACCTTCAACGAAGGCACACCCATTTACGCATGTCTTTCGAACGTCACTCGACTGCGGGGGAGGACATATTAGTAAAGCTGTGATATATGCAGCTTGGATTTGTTGGATTTCTTGTCATTTACCATTAAGATGCCTCCCTAGAAGGAACCCTTCAAAAACAGGCATGCCCTACCCAATTTCAAAAAATAGAAGCAAACAATTTATGTATGTGCTTACATCCTTTGACTGACCAGTGCTCTGCGCAACTACAGGTTGTTTGTCTTGCAACCATAGTTTTCCATGATTGGCTCTGACTTCTGTATAATCATGACAAAAATAAAGCAGACATCATAGAATGAAATAATTATTCACCATGAGAACTGCCCAGAAAGCATGTCATTTACAATGGCCCATATCCAAATTAGACATTTTTGAAGATTAGAGATACTCAGATACAGGTATTATTAGTACTGATGTGGTTATCTTTGTAGTGTCCCTTTATTACTTTTCTTGAAGCTTTAGCTAGAGTTTACAGAATGAAAAGAAAAATTAACTTCTGAAAGACTATGTATTTTGCTAAATGAAATCAGAAATGTTTCATAGGTTCATAGGTTCATAGGTTTATACTAGGCTATCTGCCCTAGGGCATTTATAAGCCTAGCCAGAGTGTGTATGGCTTTCGCCACCCATTTTAAATTAATTTTGCTATGCCCTTTTTTGAGGTTAGTATACTGTGCCTCTGTCTAACAGTGACACAGAAGTGATACCCAGGGTAAACCTACGATCTCCCATCCACTCATCAAGATTCCTCTTGAAGAGAGTCAATGAGGGACTCTGCCTAACCTGGACTGGGATTTTATTCCAGAGTGAAGGGAGCCTCTGGGTTATGAATCTGTCCCTCCAGCATGTCCTATTTATTTCAGTGCTGAGGTTTAAGTCCCTCGGGCGCGTAGCTCGATGGGATTTGGATTTTCTGAGGTGCAGCATGTCCATTAATTCCGGGTTGGACATGGCTTTATACGTCAGGCACAGATCGCCTCTGAGCAGGCGGTATGCCACTGAGTAGAGCTGGAGTTTCTTTAACCGGGCAGCATATGGCATCTGTTTGAGCCCTTTGATCCTCTTGGTGAGGTAGTTTTGGGGTCTTTCCAGTTGCAGCAGGTGTCTGGTAAGGTACATCCCAAAAGGGGCATTGTACTCAATTATGGGCCTGATGAGGGATGAGTAAAGAGGCACGATGACCTCCCCTGATCTAGATGTGAATCCCTTCATGATTAGGTGGGCTATATAAAATGTTTTTCTAACCACTTTGGCCACATGGTTGTCAAATGAGAGATTGCTATCAACTTGGGTCCCCAGGTCCCTGATTACTTCTTCTGTACTTAATGGATTACCACCTATAACATTATTGCTTCTGGCAGACTCTCTTAGACACCATGATTTCTCTACCATTTTCTTTTCAACGCATTTTATGTCTGTCTGTCTATGTGTGTGTGTGCGTGCGTGCGTGCGTGCATGCGTGGGTGCGTGCGTGCATGCGTGCGTGCGTGCGTGTGTGTGTGTGTGTGTGTGTGTGTGTGTGTGTGTGTGTGTGTGTGTGTGTGTGTGTGTGTACATAGGTGTATTCATTTATTTACTGAAGTCTGGTACCCAGGATATTGAGCTGATCTATAATGCCCCCTTCTAGCCTCAGTCCAGGAGGTATACAAAATATTTAAGTAGTGAAGAAAAAGTTTAGAATTTCACTAACAAGATCAACTTTGGTCTCTTGTGACAAAACTGTATATGCATTGTTGATAAATAGTTTACATAAGAAGCTGAATGCACTCACTGCTGTGCTGTATTTTAGTGTTAAGGTTTATTCTTACAAACTAGTACATATACTTAACACTTCAAACTGTGTACACTAATAATTATTTTTGTAAACAAGACTGAATAAGTTGACTATAATTGTTAGCATATCTTTTAACATCTGTAGATCATAGCGGGGCACATTCCACATCAGCAGCTATAGTAGTATTAATGTAGTGAATATTAATTACACATACCACCAAGAAAAGAATGTACTAGTCACTTGAACTTCTTCAGTCTTTCAGCTGTGTCAGTCAATCACGTCCGAAGGAAGTTAGGAATTCAGTTATTTATTAGCCTCAGCCCTCGGGTAATAATCACGTTGATTTCCTTAATAAAATCCAACTGCAAACGAGTTAATTCACTTAACTGGCTGCAACTGTTTGCTTCTCCCTCTTTTCCCAGCAGATAAAGCCCGGGAAGAGAGTGAGAACCAATCAGTAGCCATTCAGCCCATCCACGTCACTTACATGCCTGTGGACGTGGCAGTCCAAACCCCTTCCATTTCTATGCGGTTACAAACCGCATAGACTTCTGGGCATTGCACTGATGCCTTCACTCATTAATCCGGACTGTTTTTACAGCAGGCTGGAGTGGATTTATTATTTTATTTACAGAAACGAAACCCGGAACTCGAACTGTTCAAAGTACACATGCTTGCAGACTTTAGGGAGTCAGTGGGAGTAAAGCAGCTGGCTGAGCTTAAGAAAGACAGAGTAAATATTTAATTGAATTAATTTATAGTTAAATAGTTCTTTTTTCTTTTTTCTTGCTGGGGGGGCTACAGTCCTGAAGTCCGATGGGACAAGCCGTCCCTGCCTTACATCCTTTTTCTAGCTTCTTTTTTCAAAAATAAATGGGCTTCTCTTCCCCAAAAATATATATATCCTTCCTCCCACTTCTCATCCCCAGGCTTAGCTTCCTTGTTTCTCTTGTGTATGTTCCTTGTTACTTCAATCCCATACTCCCCCTTCTACCTCTTTTGTAGTAAAAACACTAAATTAAACATTGCAGTAGGCACTTTAGTGTGCCTCGCTTGTTTTTCCGTGTTGCACCTCACTCCATAGATACATTGTCCACATCTATTTTCCTCATCTCTCTTGTAGCTGCAACTGTGGGATTTTCTCTTTCACCATGGGTCCTGTGATTTTCACGTGTTTTTTTAATTAATGGTAGAATGGGCTGTGATTTTCTACCTAATTAATTGATACTTAACCTTGGGCTGCATCTCACTATAAGCCTTATCTGTGTACACATTGATACCATAACTGTTTTAAGAATGTTTCTGAATCGCAAGGATTATTAATTATTTCAAAATTTATGTCACTAAACTATCTTAATGTATGAGATGGTAAAACATCTTCACTTCTTATCAAAGTCAGTGCTGGTGTACCACAAGGCTACATATTAGGTCACCTTCTTTTTTAACATGCATATAACAATTATAAATGCCTCGGTCGTGAAATATACAGATGACTCCTCGGTGATGTGTAGAGAAGCATTACCAACTGAACCTCAAATAATCTCATAATATACTTCTAATAAAGTTACCAACTGAACCTCAAAGAATCTCATAATATACTTCTGATAAAGTTACCAAATGAACCTCAAAGAATCTCATAATATACCTCTAATAAAGTTAACTTGAAGAACGATTAACAGTGTCTTACGTGCTTCTAAATTTTAAAAATGAAAAGAACTATTTTTACACTGGAGGCTATCCATAAATAAAAATATCAGTTTCAGAACAACATGTTTTAACAATATCCCAAATGAACAGGTTAGATAAACTAAATTATATACCTTAAGTCTGATCAACCATTTCAGTATGTCGTTTATAAAAAAAATCAAAGCTTTCAAAAAAAAACTACATCTCCATTTAAGGACTAACTGGCTCTGTCAGTGCTCCAATCCTGACTAATCCTTCTCTCCTTTCTACATAGATCTTCCCCCGTGGGCCCCTACCTTTTTTTGCTTTACCTTTTCTCATCTCTTCTTAACTAAAGAAGTTTAGTCCTCAATAGCAGAATATCTACTCCGGAATCTGTGTTGATTTTTTGCATATTCATTATTGTATAAATATTTTTACTCTTTTAATGTTTATTATTTGAATATAATTACTTTTGTATGAGTGTAATCATTTGTATTATCTTTATGTATTAATTACTGTCACTGTGGAGCTTTTCTCCCCGGGCCTCCGCTGAAAATGGACATGTAATCCAGACGGACTATCCCGGTCAACAAATGTAAAATAAATAAATAAATAAATAAATAAATGGTTTATGAATGGTTGTTAGAAGTGCCTGGACGCATTTACTTCCAAGTTTATTTTATGCATCTTTGGTTCTTATTAATATTAGTAAAACCCACTTAAATGAACTGTAGTGAGATTATAATGAAATAGCTGAAATGGTTGCAAATCTTCCTAATAAAACACAGCACTGCATAATACTGAAGAAATTCTGTTGACTAGAACTTAAAAAATAGTCTTACATTGTCACAATTAAAAGTTGTAAGCAAAGTGCTTCCCTTTTCAAACCTAATAAATGTCCTACTCTGAGTAATCTAGCCTAAAAATACAAACTGTCAAGGCTTCTAAGATCACAATCACAAAATCGGATACTTGCAATAAATCATATAACCATTTTGGGTGTTCTCTCTCTATTCAATACATGGAAAAATACAGACTTCTGTCCCAAATGAAGTAAGGTCAGACTCAAAGCTAAAACTGTTCATAACTAATTTAAAGTTTATGTCTGGGTCATTCCTTTTTATTGGAACTTCCCAAATATAATAAATGAATATATACTGCAATCTAAGCATGCTTATAGTTACATCAAAGTCCTAATCAGAGGTACGAAACTGTGTTATACAAGGATGAAGCCCTGACTACATTGCAGACAACCCATGTTTGATTAGCAGCTTTGGTGCCTGTTGGTGTTGCTAGAGTGGATGGGAGTGACTGGCTGCTGCCAGTTCACCCATCCTGTAGGAAGGGAGGCAACTTGGGTCCAGCATTAGAGTGTTACTTAGTGGCAGCATGTGCCTCACCAGTGGAGTGTGGGCTGAAAGAGCCCATGTCTCCATGCTGCATTTACATCTGCAAACCAAGGTCTCCTCAGAGGGCAGCAACTGTGAAGCTTGGTGAACTGCCAATGGAGAGGGGTGCTCTGTTTAGGGAGGAGGGAGTAGTCCATCCCACAGGATCGGCAAGCTGGCCCACTCCCTACCACCTGACTCTTGCGACCAGGGGAGTGAGGCAGACTAATGGGGCTTCCTGGGCAGGAATGACTGGACTGTAGTGACCCCCCCCCCATCCAAAGAAGAAGTGGGCTGTAATGGAACCGATGGGCAAGGTCCTATGGGGGGAGGGGGGGAGATTTCCTAATAATCAAATAACAAAATAAATCAATTTTAACATGACAATGAAACATTACAAATACAAGATAGTCACCTTGTGTTTTTCTCTTCATTTTTTGTCTTCCTTTACTCTCACTTTTAATTGTTTCATGAGTTTATCTTCAGCCTTTTGCCTCTCATTCTCTCGTATATTGTTTTTTTATTTTACGTGACTTTTTACTATATCTGCAAATGTAAAACAGAATGGAACAATGACATTTGCAAATTGCAAAATATAAATACAAATGTGCATTTATATTTGGAAGAGCCAAATAACGTATTTTTAGGTAATACAATTATGGCCCTGATTCCAAATGACTAGCTTACAGAGTAAGTGACCACTAACTCTGAGAAGAGGATGACAGCAGGTGTTTTGGAATCTGCCCCCACCCCCACCAGTGTAAGCCAGTTTATTTATGGATAGGCCTTACACTGAAGTAAGACACTTACACTAAGAGAAACTCTTTTGGAATCTGCCCCAATGTCATTCATTTTTATTCTTAAAAGATGATAAAAATCTTAAAATGATATGCATACCTTAAGTAGAAGTTACGAATATGTCATTAACCTTTTGCAATTGTCCATAAACTGATGATGACGTTACAAATATATACAGTTTCTTAGATGTTATGTATACACCTTTTGCCTTTTATAATTGTGCACATGGAGCTTTTCTCCCCAGGCCTCCTTTGAAAATGAGTTTTTTTTACCCAGTCAGACTATCCTAGTTAAAAAATAAATATAAATAAAAAGAGATAAACAAGAAAATAGAATAATAAATGGAGCCATTAATCAAAACAAAAACACTCTATGAAAAATCAATTAAGGTGGATGTGTACAAAGCACAGGCAACAGTGTTTAAAAGTAATTATACCGGTACAAAATCATCAAGATGTAAGTAATGCATATAGTCACCAAGCCTATACTGGTAAATTAATGTAACATGGGGCAGGCAACACTGTTTAAAATAGTTATACTGGTACAAAATCATCACGATGTAAGTAATGTATATAATGATAAACCATATACTGGTAAATTAATGTAACATCGGGATAAACATAAGGGTTTATGTCAGTGTTGTGGTATATATGAGTTACAAAAAGCATTGTTTAATGTACCATGGAAAGCAGAAATCCTGCCTGATTATCATTCTGTTGCTGTGAGCAGGAGTGATATTAACTCAGCAAAAGATATTTCAATGAAACGTGTACTGGCCAGATCAACCCCTGTGACAATATAGCTGCTCTGTAACTGTTAGGTCACTACATGCTTACCATATAGGGCAATATGAAGCTACAGGAAAGTCAGATGTGGCATTTTTATATCGTCTACAGTAACATACAGATTGCCCCCACCTAGATCTTTCAGACACCCTCCCAAAAAAGTTAGAAAATTAAAGCCGTTATCTTAGTCTAAAGTTGGCCAAAGTGCTGTGCAGCACTTGATCTGATTGTTTTTGCTTTGCTGATTTGTATTTACTGTAAACAGCTTGAACAGTTTCCTAAGATTTTTCTGTACAAGTTAAATGAATCAGGTGCTGTGCTGAGCTTCCAGAAGTGCATTTTTTAATATTATGCTTTTCAGAAAAGAAACAAAACTGTTTATCTAAACATTTTGTGTTTCATGGCAATAGAATTTAATCATTCAGCCTTAAGTGACCTAGTACAAGCCCTAACAATTAAAGGCAATAAACAGGGATAAACGTCAGTAATGCAGCATTTCCAAAGAACGCTTGTCAGAGTTGTGACGGATTGATAGGAAACTTGAATTTCTATTGTCTGCATTTGCATAGATGGAGTGTCACCATCTGATTGATGCATGTGAGTAAAAAAGACTGAGTGTTGAGAGAAGGAACCCCCCATACAGAAGGATGTTCATATGCTAAATACCAAATGAAGTCAGCAGCATTTGGCAGGATACATGGTGGCTGTACTGATTGGAACTGCCACTTTTTAACTGATGTGATGCCTAACATTCCGCAGGGATATTTCAAACAGGAAAGTTAGGCTATGTAACAGTCAGAGCTGACTATTCCTCATAAGGGTTTGTCCAGCAGAAATTGTAGATAAACACAGGCAGGAAAAATCAAAACATCTGAAGCAGGCAGCCAAACCATTTTTGTATGAGTGACTTATGCCCGATACCTTAACAACCTGGGGTTTCCCTTCAGTTCAAAGAAAAAAATGCAGATTATAACTCAGTGGACAAAATGTTGAGGAAAGTAATGTTTTGAGAAGATTGTTTGGGCTACCGCAAGGAATACCTGATGCACATGACATAGGGCTGTTAACTAGAAGTGTGTCAGTACTAGCCATTGGAACAATATTAGTCAAGTAAGCCCAAGGACCATAAGAAGTCCAGCCATGACACCTACACTCGCAAACTGCTTAACTGTATTCATCAGTGGTCTGAATTCCAGCTTGGTTAAAATGAGACTCAGTTATAAGTTTCTTCTAATTATGTCCTCTGATTTTTTTATGTGGGCAGATATCCATTCCTAGAATATGCACCCAGATCATAGAATCAAGTACCATGTCTGCCATCTGTGTATCCTGCAGCCATGCAGTGCTCCTTACAAGGAAACATTGCACAGAAGAAACTGTATATCACACAAAATAAAGTCATTGGTATATACTACAGTGGAAGCCCAAGGTAAAATTTAAATAAGAAAGTCATGAATGCACAGTACACTGCATCTGAATAAATACAGTATACTGCATAAATTGGCTAAAATTCTGGCCACAGGTTTCTGCTGTGGGAAGCATGTATCAAGAGTATAAGTAGGCCATACCAGAGAGACCATTACTGAGAATATTTGTGTGCATGGTGAGAGAAAGCCATTCCATACCTCTGTGAAAACAAATATGACACTCTGTGCCATTTAGTACACGTTCTCTTTGACCATCTAAAGACAGAGGTAACCAAACATACACCATAAAGACTATGGGGTGCAAATTGGTTATTGAGGGTACATCATTTTGACCAACCCAAACTTCAAATGTATAAACTAAACAAACATGGCATATACGAATCAGTAAGGAAGAAACATGTATCCACAAGGTTGTATATTTACTGTATTACTAACTGTCCAATTATTCATTGTGAGAATTTTAGAATCTGTGTTGCGTATTACATTACATATTTAAAATATATGGCACAGAAAGGGGGCTATTTGGGGTGGGTGGTTTATTAGAGTGAAAGTTTTGGCTGTACTACTCTCAACATTGTAGTTCTCAAATATCCACCATCCCTTCTCACAAGGGTAGCTTGCTATATGAGTTAGGAAATCACCAAATTCCATGCATTTTCTGAAATATCTTACATGTGACAGAACCACTATGCAAAACCGGGTGGTCAAAGAGCTTTCACCAACCAACTCTTTGTCAAAAATAATATAGAGTTGGGTTACAATAAAAGGGAAAGGTACCGTGCAAGAAAGAGATCTGAAATAATTACATTAAAGCAACAAGTAATGTAACAAGATTGCCAAGGTTGAGGGACATCCTTGTTTGTTTGTGTCTTTCGGCTTTTCCCGGTTAGGGGTCGCCACAGCGGAACTCTGGTCCGCTAATGATTGGCAGTTGATTTTTACGTACCGGCTTACCAGGCCTGACACACAACCTTCAACGAAGGTATGCCCATTCACGCATGTCTCCACGCAGAAGACGCTCTAGCTGAGAATCTAACTGGACAGTGTCTTACTGTGAGAGGATCCACCAAAAATAAAACAGGAAAATGTCTGCCATTGTAAATGTTTTACTGTGGTTCAGTCTAGAAGATTCTGCCCACCTCAAAAGATTACATTTTAGGAAGAAAGCAGGCAAGAGTTATGAAACAAAGTAAGTCATCAAAAAGGGTGCAGAATCTGCCCATAATATCACACTTGGAAAAATCAATAGTTGTCATTAAACATATCCTTGCTGGTTACTGTGAAGTAGAAAAGAGAAACAGAAAGCAAGATGTAGGAAGGGGGGGTTAAGAAATGGAGCAATGACTAATAACTTTTTACAAGAAGGAGACTTTTTCAGACAATACATCACATAGGAGTAAGTTGGCAGAAAATGCATGCTTCCCCACCTCCATCCACAGACACACACACACACACACACACACACACATATAAATACACTAGAAGTGAAATGTGAACAGACTGGTGAATTAAAAAAAAGAAAAAAGCATGTAATGTACAATACAGGGCCCTTCATGAAGAAAAAAGTACAAAGGCAGAAATCAGAATCAGGGGATGTAATGTCACTAGAGGCAGACAGCAAATTTCACCAACTAAGCAGTCCTTAACGTCTACTAGTCTGTGTGATTCCATGCACTTGGTTAGTGTGAGTCTATTAACCAACTAACTAACAAATTGACTTACTAATTAATTGACAAATAAGATAAAATACATTCAATGACCGCATGAAAATCCATATATGCAGGTGCTACGAAATTTTAGATGGATCTGCATATGTTACTTTAACAATGGACTAGAGCAGGTCCAAAAGAAAGCAGTTTTCATATTTAAAACAAGAAACGTGAAGACAAACTGGGAAAGGCAGGAAGAGTGCAGTTTTTCACAAAACAGAGAACATGTAGAGCTGTTCTGAAGAGTTAGTGGGTTAGGAATGGTATCCGATGTGCACCTGGGGAGAGGTCAGGGCAGTTCTGGCCATTAGTATTTTTATTGCCCAGGACTGACACATGACTAATTAGCCAGGGATAACTGTCAGGCTCGATGGGTTAAGCATCCATCTCAGAACTGACTACCTATCTGTTGGCACCACATCTAGTTAAACTATTGCTTAGACTGTTCCATCACTTCTTTTGAATTGGAACACTCTTCAACCTCTTCACTCTGTAGCTGCAGTTAATTAAACCATATCTGCAGCGGTAGTACTGGCATAGCCAGGTTGGAATGGAACAGGTACATCATGAACACAGATTCTGCTATTTAGTCTTAACACACTCACAATGAATTTTATGTAGTTATTTATTTGTTTATTTATTTGTTTATTTATTTGGTTATTTATTTGTTTATTTATTTGGTTATTTATTTGTTTATGTATTTGTTTATTTATTTGGTTATTTATTTGTTTATTTATGTGGTTATTTATTTGTTTGTTTATTTGGTTATTTATTTATTTGCTTGTTGGATAAATGAGTAAATGAACTATCCCCGCTGAACCATTTTCAGTCACAGCCTGGGCATAAAGTCCATAAAATATTGCATAATTAATTGTACTTAGCAAGAAGGTTCAAAGTAATTCCATATTCAAACAGTATGTGAGTGTATATTCAAGACATAGCAGTAAAAATAAAAATTGCCACTTGGTGCAACTGACAGTAAACAGTCCAAGCTGTACCAAGTTAGGGCTCTCATAATCCTTTAAATAGAAAGTACAGTGTCATAATCTGGAGAACAGTCTATGAATCTGATGCTTATGTACTCTAGTTTATGCGCTAATTTGATAAAATGTTAGTATGAAGGTAAAGATACTTTCAGGACTATAACAGTGGTTTACCCATGGGTTCAGAACACGTTTAGCATACTCTACTCATCTTATAGCTACGAGTATACCTTATAACACAAGCTTCACACACTCACTCGTGCACGTGCGCGCGCGCACACACACACACACACACACACACACACACACACACACACACACACACACACACACACACACACACACACACACACACACATATATATGTTTATGGATTTAGTAATCCAGTAGCCTACATTGAATGGCTGATTAGTCAACCTCACAAACACAGGGACACTTACAGTCGACAAACAAGCTTGTGTTATAAGGTATACTCGTAGCTATAAGATGAGTAGAGTATGCTAAACATGTTCTGAACCCATGGGTAAACCACTGTTATAGTCCTGAAAGTAACTTTACCTTCATACTAACATTTTATCAAATTAGCGCATAAACTAGAGTACATGAGGAGGTCATTGTCCCACTGTACTCATCCCTCATTAGACCCATTATAGAATACAACGCCCCATTTGGTATGTACCTCTCAAGACATCGGCAACAACTGGAAAGGCCTCAGAAATACCTCACTAAAAGAATCACAGGCCTAAAGCAAATGCCCTATACGCTGACCGCCTTAAAAAACTCCAGCTATACTCTGTCGCATATCGTCTACTCAGAGGCGATCTCTGCTTAACATACAAGGCCATGTCAAACCCAGAGCTGTTGGACATGCTACACTTAAAGAAATCCCAATCCCTCAGAGCTACACGCTCCAGGGATCTAAACCTTGTCATCACAATAAACAAAACATGCTGGAGGGATAGGTTCCTGACCCAGAGACTCCCCAGACTCTGGAATAGATTGCCCATACATGTCAAGCAGAGTGCCTCTTTGGACCTCTTCAAGAGGAACCTTGACGATTGGATGGGAGAAAGGAAATTCACCCCAGGGATCACGTCAGTCGCCCTGCTAGACAGGGGTCCAGGAAAGTAAATAATGTGGGAAGAAATAGCCAGGGAATTGTTATGGCTAGGCTTGTATAGGCCCTAGGGCTGATAACCTAGTACCAACCTATGAACCTATGAACCTATGAACCTATGAACCACTACTGCCCATGCTCTGAGGCAAATCCCCGAACATGAAAACTTAAAAAAACATCAATTTGTTTCAGGAGGGGGAAGCCTCCCTGCACCCTCCATATGGGGGATCAGTTATCCTCACCCCTTACTCATTATATATATATATATATATATATATATATATATATATATATATATATATATATATATCTCTGCCCTAGGGCATTTATAAGCCTAGCCAGAGTGTGTTTGGCTTTCGCCACCCTTTTAGATTAGTTGACTGTGCCTCTGTATAGTAGGTCAGAGAAGGTAGCCCTTTTAAGGTTAGTTTACTGTACCTCTGTCAAGCAGGGACACAGAAGAGATCCCAGGGGTAAACTTACGATCTCCCATCCACTCATCAAGATTTCTCTTGAAGAGGGTCAGTGAGGGGCTCTGCCTAACATGGATTGGGATTTTGTTCCAGAGTGAGGGGAGCCCCTGGGATATGAATCTGTCCCTCCAGCATGTCCTATTTATTTCTGTGATGAGGTTCAAGTCCCTGGAGCGTGTAGCTCTAAGGGATTTGGATTTCCTGAGGTGAAGCATGTCCATTAATTCTGGGTTGGACATGGATTTATACGTCAGACACAGATCGCATCTGAGTAGGCGGTACACAACTGAGTAGAGCTGGAGTTTCTTTAGCCGAGCTGCATAGGGCATCTGTTTGAGCCCCTTGATCCTCTTGGTGAGATACTTTTGGGGTCTTTCCAGTTGCTGCAGGTGTCGGATAAGGTACATCCCAAATGGGGCATTGTATTCAATTATGGGCCTGCTAAGTGATTGAGTAGAGGGGCACAATGACTTCTCTTGATCTAGATGTGAATCCTTTCATGATAAGGTGGGCTATATAGAAGGTCTTTCTAACCACTTTGGCAACATGATTGTCAAAGGAGAGATTGCTATCTACTTGGGTCCCCAAGTCCCTAATTACTTCTTCCATACTTAATGGATTACCACCTATGTGGTAATTTGTGAGCACTTTGTTTTTCCCAAAGGGGATGACTATGCACTTTTTGGCATTTAGCTTTAGGCCATGGCTCTGGCACCAGTTATCCGTCTCTGTGAGACCCTTTTGGAAGATGCTTGTGTCAGCCAGAGAGTCGATTATGGCACCCAGTTTGCAGTCATCTGCGAACTTGGTCAGCCATAGTCCACCCATGTTAGCCTGTACCTCTGAGAAATATATACCGAACAAGAGCGGTCCCAGGACTGAGCCTTGTGGGATGCCACTTGTAACTGGTTTAGAGTCTGACATGGCACTTGCTATTCTGACCATGTGGGTTCTATCCCTGAGCCAGTTTGCAACCCATCTTGTGACATAGGGGTTGATATTTAAGCTGGTGAGCTTATTTATGATGCCCGAGTGGGGTATTGTGTCGAAGGCTTTTGCAAGGTCCAGGTAGGCTGTGTGGACTACCTTCCCTTCATCTATGGCTTTGGTAACTGTTTCAAAGAAGTCGACCAGGTTCAAGAGGCAAGATCTGCCCTTAACAAAGCCGAATTGGGTAGGATCAAGTGTCTGGAGGTTCCCACTATCTTTGTTTATGATTTCCATGATGATACGCTCCATAGCTTTGCAGACCAGGCTAGTCAGGCTTATAGGGCGATAGTTCCCGGGGTCTGTTGTGGCACCACCTTTCTGGAGTGGGACCACTGTTGCTGTATGCCATTCCTTGGGTACATGTCCTGTAGTAAGGCTGAGATTGAACAGTGACTTTATGTGAGGGTTTAGTTCTTCTTGGAGCTCATGTAAGATGCAGCCTGGGACACCGTCTGGTCCCATTGATGCTGTATTTTTGCTTTGGAGAGGGCAGCTCTCACCTGTGCATCTGTGATCTCAGGAAGGCTACACTCTGTTGGGAGAGACATTTGCTCTTTTAGGGGGAAGGGGGGGGAGAAGTTTGCACTGAAACTTTCTGCCAGGATGTTGGCAATGTTTGTGGGTTCAGTGTATTTTTTGTCATTTTGCACTAACACAGAGCATATCTGGGAGTTGTCTCCCAGGCTTCTGACATAACTAAAGAAGGCCTTGTGATTATCTTTAGTGTCTTGTGCAATATTTCTTTCGAAGCTGGCCTTAGATGATTTTATGAGGGATCGTAGTTTCTTGCTAGTACTGATCAGAGACGCCTTCCCTTTTTGGGATTTTGCTCTATCATGTAGTAGCTTTCTCCTTCTGTTGTATAGCTTATTTATGGCCGGGGTCCACCAGACAGGTCTCCTGCCTTTGGAGGAGTGAGTCTTGGTTTTATTTGGGATAGCATGCTCCATGCATTCCTGTAGGTGTCCATAGAATGCTTTTGTAAAGGATTCTGCATTTTGGGCCATATTTTCCACTGGCCCGGGGGCTTTGAAGGATTCCACCTCGGTTTTGAGAAGTGTGAAGTTTGCTTTTGAGAAGTTCTTCACCGTGGTTTCCTTGGCTAGGGGTGGGGATGGAATATGGATGTCCAGTGAGATTAGTTTATGGTCTGATCTTACCAATGAGGGGTATACCTCTGGTGTGGAACATAGAGACCCCATGTTGGTGATGACCAGATCCAATATGTTTTTCCCTCTTGTGGGAGTGGTGACCAGTTGTTCCATAGCATTTGAGTTTATAAATTCTAGGAACCATTAGGTGAGGGTGTTTGGGCTTGAGTAGTTTTCCCAATCAATGTTTGGGTAGTTGAAGTCACCCAATATATTGGTGTTTGGAGAGACCTTCATATTCTCCAGTGTTCTCAGGAAAGCTGAGTGAGGTTGCTTTGTTTGGGAGGGTGGTCTGTAGCAGGCTACAAACTGAAAGGCAGTTTTTCCCACTGTTAGTTGCACATGGATGGTCTCTGATGCTTCGTGCAGTGCCACTAACCTGGAGGTGTGGGTATCTTTGATAAATATGGATACTCCCCCTCATTTTGTGGTTCGGTCTGAGTTTTGGGGCCAGAAAGCATGGTATGAAGTATAACCTGTTAGCGCTGGGGTGCTCTCGGGAGCCTTGAACCAGGTTTCTGTTACTGCACAGATATCAATATTCTCTATACTGAGGAGAGTCTCGAGTGATTGCATCTTGAAGTTTAGACTTTTGGCGTTGAGCAGCATTACCCTTAGTTTTTTTTTTTCTTTGTGTTGTCTATGGAGGTGTGTTTGTCTTTTGAGCCTTGCCTAAAAAAGGCACTATGGGGGAGCCAAGAGCCTTTGCCAGTATTCGAAAACCCAGGGGTGACAGGTGCAAGCCGTCCCTAGCGAAGCAACGTGGCTTGTCAAGCATGTCATCCCAAGCTGACAGACACTGGATCCCCTTTGA
The DNA here is from genome assembly GCF_019279795.1 of Protopterus annectens. NCBI lineage: Eukaryota > Metazoa > Chordata > Ceratodontiformes > Protopteridae > Protopterus > Protopterus annectens. Next base: position 1,030,390,672 of record NC_056733.1, read on the forward strand.
ATGACACCAATACTTTAGCCAATTGTTAAAATTGATCATTTTGTCTTTCTACTGTGGCATCATTCTTGGTGAGGGTAAGATGCTACTCAAGGTCAGGGTCATACCCGCCTGGGCTACATGATCAAAGAGCTCCTCTATGCCTTTTTTCATGTAGTCCAGGGAGGTACGTCTCAGGTCATTCACACCAGCATGGACAATGACAACGTCATATATGTACATGCTTTGGAGTGACCTGAGTGCTTGTGTTATGTGGCGGATCCTGGCACCCGACAGGCAGCTTACAGTGACCTTCTCCTTGTTCAGCCTGGTGAGTGGGACGTCGGTGTGTCTGACAACAGAGTCACCTACTACAAGTGTATTAGGTGTGTTGTTTAGCCTTAAGGGCTGTGACTGTGTGGCACACTGACTTTGTGAGCTATGTGCTATGTGGGTATTGTTTTGTGGTAGGAGTTGCTTGGATGTCTGCTTTGGAGGTCTCTGCTGCTTAGACAGATTTTTATTTAGAGCCTCCAAGTATGTTTTTGTGTGTTTATGTGTTTGGTTTGCTGATGCGATAGGTCTATGTGAGACTGGATTTGTTGTGTGTGTGGTTACCTTCTCCTCCTGACAGGCTGTGCCAGTACTGGGTTGAGAGAGCTTAGCCTCCAGTTTGGCTATATAGTTGCATCTCTCACATATATTTGAGTTTGTTGGGAGGAGGAGAGGGTGGTCTGTATACATAAGGCAGTTGTAACATTGCCTCAAGATTCCCAGATTCACCAGCTGGACTGGAGAATAAACCCGAAACTGACCTTTGGACATGCCTGAATAATATAGGGAACTACTTATTGACTGATCAGAACCAATAGGGAGCAAGTGCTTAAAAGGAGTATAAGAGGATGTAGTGCTTAGGTTTATTAGTGTTTACCTATGAGATTACTTATACGAGCAAGTGCAGGGCTTTAGAATGAAAATAGAGTGCTTATTTTGAGATTTAGAGCAGTTCTAAGGGAAAAAGTGAAGAGCAGGCTTTGTGGAGCCAGGAATAGTTTAAACCTGTTTAAGCGGCGCTGCCCGACGCTGCTCTGTGCGCAAGACCGCCCAAAGAGAGAGTTGCAGGGTTTTAAGAGAGAGAGATCAAGGAGTTTGGAATTGACCCAAAATGGCCAATAAAACTACAGCTTCTAGGCAGTAACCACCCCTACAGGGACAGACAGGCTGCTCAGTGTTAACCACTGCCACTGGTGAACACAGAGACTTCCCTTTAGCCCAAGCAAGCACTGGCCTCCAAGAAACTTACAAACAGTTCAGAACAGCAAATCTGTAACTGAACTTTCTTAAATTTCAGAAAGTGGGAAAAAAGCAAGATTTTTTTTGTTTTTTTTTGTTTTAGTTTAAAGGTAGCAGAGATACACAAGTAGCAAAATAGTCAGGACAGTGCAATAAATGACTTGAGTGCTAGGCCAGAGTCAGGTAAAATGCAATTTTAAGAAAACTGATTTTAAATTAAGTGCAACACAGGAAATGCAGTAAACAGGCACTAGATGTGTTCTAAATACTGTTTCTAATACATATATCTATTTTAGCAAGCTGGAAAATGCCGAAAAGTAGGCGGCAAAGCAGTAATTTTAAACAAAAAATCAGAAGAAAATACTTAAAATCTCAAAAGTGGCTCCTTTCTTCTCTCAGCGTTTTCTCCCCTTGGTAGGTGCTTCAGCAACAACTATCAAGCCTGGAAAGACGCCAAAACCAGGAGGCAGCAGGGTTTTAAGAGAGCGAGAGAGATCAAAGAGTTTGGAATTGACCCAAAATGGCCAATAAAACTACAGCTTCTAGGCAGTAACCACTCCTCCAGGGACAGGCAGGCTGTTCAGTGTTAACCACTCCCACTGGTGAACACAGAGACTTCCCTTTAGCCCAAGCAAGCACTGGCCTCCAAGAAACTTACAAACAGTTCAGAACAGCAAATCTGTAACTGAACTTTCTTAACTTTCAGAAAGCGGGAAAAAAAGCAAGATTTTTTTTGTTTTTTTTTGGTTTTAGTTTAAAAGTAGCAGAGATACACAAGTAGCAAAATAGTCAAAACCGTGCAATAAATGACCCCACACTTGAGTGCTAGGCCAGAGTCAGGTAAAATGCAATTTTAAGAAAACTGATTTTATATATATATATATTGCCTAACCCTAAGAATTGTGTGTCTTGTACAACTGTCAATCATCTGCTTAGCTGACCAATTTGAGTCAACTAAACAAAAGTGTATTTGCTGTAATTTAGTGTATATATATATATATATATATATATATATATATATATATATGTGTGTGTGTGTGTGTATGCACACACACACACACACACACACACACACATATATATAATATATATATATATGTATATATATATATATATATATATATATATACACACAGTGGATATAAAAAGTGTACACACCTCTGCTAAAATGCCAGATTTTTGTAATATAAAAAATGAGACCACAATAAATCATTTCAAAACTTTTCCCACCTTTAATGTGACCTATAACCTGTACAATTCAATTGAAAAACAAACAAATCTGTTAGGGGGGAAATATAATAAATAAAAAACGTAAAATACTCTGGTTGCATAAGTGTGCACACCCTTAAACCAATACTTTCTTGTGTGTGCACACCCTTAAACTAATACTTTGTTGTGTGTGCACACCCTTAAACTAATACTTTCTTGTGTGTGCACCCTTAAACTAATACTTTGTTGTGTGTGCACACCCTTAAACTAATACTTTCTTGTGTGTGCACACCCTTAAACTAATACTTTGTTGTGTGTGCACACCCTTAAACTAATACTTTCTTGTGTGTGCACACCCTTAAACCAATACTTTCTTGTGTGTGCACACCCTTAAACTAATACTTTGTTGTGTGTGCACACCCTTAAACTAATACTTTCTTGTGTGTGCACACCCTTAAACTAATACTTTGTTGTGTGTGCACACCCTTAAACTAATACTTTCTTGTGTGTGCACACCCTTAAACTAATACTTTGTTGTGTGTGCACACCCTTAAACTAATACTTTCTTGTGTGTGCACACCCTTAAACTAATACTTTGTTGTGTGTGCACACCCTTAAACCAATACTTTCTTGTGTGTGTACACCCTTAAACTAATACTTTGTTGTGTGTGCACACCCTTAAACTAATACTTTCTTGTGTGTGCACACCCTTAAACTAATACTTTGTTGTGTGTGCACACCCTTAAACTAATACTTTCTTGTGTGTGCACACCCTTAAACTAATACTTTGTTGTGTGTGCACACCCTTAAACTAATACTTTCTTGTGTGTGCACACCCTTAAACTAATACTTTGTTGTGTGTGCACACCCTTAAACTAATACTTTCTTGTGTGTGCACACCCTTAAACTAATACTTTCTTGTGTGTGCACACCCTTAAACCAATACTTTGTTGTGTGTGCACACCCTTAAACTAATACTTTCTTGTGTGTGCACACCCTTAAACTAATACTTTCTTGTGTGTGCACACCCTTAAACTAATACTTTCTTGTGTGTGCACACCCTTAAACTAATACTTTCTTGTGTGTGCACACCCTTAAACTAATACTTTCTTGTGTGTGCACACCCTTAAACTAATACTTTGTTGTGTGTGCACACCCTTAAACTAATACTTTCTTGTGTGTGCACACCCTTAAACTAATACTTTGTTGTGTGTGCACACCCTTAAACTAATACTTTCTTGTGTGTGCACACCCTTAAACTAATACTTTGTTGTGTGTGCACACCCTTAAACTAATACTTTGTTGTGTGTGCACACCCTTAAACTAATACTTTGTTGTGTGTGCACACCCTTAAACTAATACTTTGTTGTGTGTGCACACCCTTAAACTAATACTTTGTGTGTGTGCACACCCTTAAACTAATACTTTCTTGTGTGTGCACACCCTTAAACTAATACTTTCTTGTGTGTGCACACCCTTAAACTAATACTTTCTTGTGTGTGCACACCCTTAAACTAATACTTTCTTGTGTGTGCACACCCTTAAACTAATACTTTCTTGTGTGTGCACACCCTTAAACTAATACTTTCTTGTGTGTGCACCCTTAAACTAATACTTTCTTGTGTGTGCACACCCTTAAACTAATACTTTGTTGTGTGTGCACACCCTTAAACTAATACTTTCTTGTGTGTGCACCCTTAAACTAATACTTTGTTGTGTGTGCACACCCTTAAACTAATACTTTGTTGAACCACCTTTTGATTTAATTACAGCATTCAGTCTTCTTGGGTACGCACCTGCCATCAATTAAAGAGACTGAGATTAACCCCAAATAAAGTTCAGCTGTCCTAGTAGGATTTTCCTGACATTTACTCAGTTGCCTGCTACAGCAAAAGCCATGGTTTGCAGAGAACTTACAAAGCATCCAAAGGATCTCATTGTTGAAAGGTTTTGGGTCAGGAGAAGGGAAGAAAAACATTTCCACAGCATTGGATATACCATGGAGCACAGTGAAGACAGTCATCAAAAAGCGGAGAAAATATGGAACAGTGATGTTGCAAAAACTGGATGTCCCCCCAAAACTGATGAAAAAACAAGACAAAAACTGGTCAGGGAGGCTGCCAAGAGACCTACAGCAACACTGAAGGAGCTGTAAGAATTTCTGGCAAGTACTGGTTGTGTACTACATGTGACAACAATCTCTCGTATTCTCCATAAGTCTGGACTATGGGGTAGGGTTGCAAGACAGAAGCCTTTTCTTACACAGAAAAATATCCAGGCCTGGCTAAAATCTGCAAAACAATGCATCAAGTCTCCCAAAAGCATGTAGGAAAATGTGTTATGGACTGATAAGAGCAAGGCTGAATGTTTTGGCCACAATTCCAAAAGGTACATTTGGTGCAAAAACAACACTTTGCATCACCAAAAGAACACCATCCCCACAGATGAAGCATGGTGGTGGCAGTATCATGCTTTGGGGTTTTTTTTCTTCAGCTAGAACTGGGGCTTTAGTTAAGGTGGAGGGAATTATGAACAGTTCCAAATACCAGTCAGTTTTGGCCCAAATCCTTCAGGCATGTGGTAGAAAGCTGAAGATGAAGAAGAATTTCACATTTCAAAATGACAATGACCCCAAGCATACATCCAAATCAACAAAAAAAATGGCTTCACCAGAAGAAAATTAAAGTTTTGGAATGGCCCAGCCAGAGCCCAGACCTAAATCCAATAGAAAATCTGTGGTGTGACCTTAAGAGGGCTGTGCACAAAAAATGCCCTTGCAATCTGACAGATTTGGAGTGCTTTTGCAAGGAAGAGTGCACAAATATTGCCAAGTGAAGATGTGCCATGATGATAGACTCTTACCCAAGAAGACTGAATGCTGTAATTAAATCAAAAGGTGCTTCAACAAACTATTAGTTTAAGGGTGTGCACACACAACAAAGTATTAGTTTAAGGGTGTGCACACTTATGCAATGAGCATATTGTAAATTTTTTATTTTTTATATTTTTCCCCCTAACCGTTTTGTTTGTTTTTCAATTGAATTATACAGGTTATAGGTCACATTAAAGGTGGGAACATTTTTGAAATGATTTATTGTTCATAGGTTCATAGGTGTGTACTAGGCTAATGGCCCTGGGGCCTTTATAAGCCAAGCCCATAGAAGTGCCCTGGCATCATGCCACCCAACGTTAGTTCCCAGTGCCTCTATCAAGTAGAACCACTGGAGTGATCCCTGTGGTGAACTTTCTATTTCCCATCCACTCATCAAGATTTCTCTTTAAGAGGGCCAGTGATGTGCTCTGCTTGCATGCATGGGAAGTCTATTCCAGAGCATGGGCAGCCTCTGGGTTATGAACCTGTCCCTCCAGCATGTTCTGTTGATTGTGTTAATGAGGTTGAGGTCTCTGAAGTGTGTGGTGCAGAGGGATTGGGATTTATTTAGATGCAGCATTTTTAACAGAGCTGGGTCAGACATGGCTTTTTAAGTCAAGCAGAGATTGCCTCTTAGCAGATGATATGAGACAGAGAAAAGATGGAGTTTTTTTAGTCTGTCCGTGTACGACATGTGTTTAAGGATCTTCTTCGTGAGGTACTTTTGTGGATTTTCCAGCTGTTGCATGTGTCTAGTGAGGTACATGACAAATGGAACATTGTACTCAATGATTGGCCTAATGAGGAAAGAGTAGAGAGAGATGATGACCTCTTTCTTCCTGGATGCAAAACCCTTGGTAATGAGATGTGCCACATAGAAGGACTTTCTGACCACAGTGGCAATGTGGTGATCAAAAGAGAGATTGCTGTCAACCTGTGTTCCCAGATCTCTTATAATGCCTTCTGTGTTCAGTGGGCTCCCATCAATGTGGTAACTAGTGGAAATTGAGTTTTTCCCAAAGGGGATGATGACGCATTTTTTGGCATTCAGCTTAAGGCCATGGTTTCAACACCAGTCATTGATCTCAGTGAGGCCTTTCTATAGGAATTCTACATCACTTGGGGAGTTGATAATGGCTCCCAGCTTGCAGTCATCTATGAACTTGGTCAGCCAGAGTCCCTCTGTGTTGGCCTGGACTTCCGAGAAGTAAATGCCAAACAGGAGAGGACCCAGAACTGATCCCTGTGGGACTCCACTCGTGACTTTTCTGCAGTCTGACTTGGAGTCTGCTACTTTCACACTGAGGGTTCTATCTATGAGCCAATTTGCAACCCACCTAGTGATATAGGGGTTGATGCCTAGTTTTATGAGTTTATCAATAATTCCTGAGTGGGGAATGGTATCAAAGGCCTTGGCCAGATAGAGGTAGGCTGTATGAATTGCCTTGCCCTCATCCACAGCTCTGGTGACTGACTCAAAGAAATCAACCAGGTTGAGCAGACATGATCTACCTTTCACAAAACCAAATTTCATGGGCTCTAGAGTTTGGAGATTCCCTATGTCCTTGTTAATTATGTCCATGATGATGCACTCCATAGCCTTACATATCAGACTCTTCAGCCTAATGGGGCAATAATTCCCAAGGTCTGTAGTTGCTCCCCCTTTATGGAGAGGGATGACTGTAGCAGTATGTCATTTGGTAGGGACAAAGCCTGAGGTGAGGCTGTGATTGAACAGGGCACACAGATGTGGTGCCAGTTCACTTTGTAGTTCATGTAGACCACATCCAGGGATAATGTCATGTCCCATGGAAGTTGTATTCTTGGCCTTGGACAATGCAGCTTTAACCTGTGCTGCTGGGTGCCTGGCATTCCTCCGGTATTGTGATTGGTCCTTATGGGGGTGGGTGAAGCTGACACTGAATCTGTCAGCCAGTATGTTGGCAATATCTGTTGGCTTACTATAGGAGGTACCATTATGCAGTAACTCAGAGCAGACCTGGGTATTTCCGTGGAGATTTTTGATATATTATAGAAGGCTTTGTGGTTGTTTTTAGTGTCTGTTGCAATTCTGCCTTCATAGCTGGCTTTAGGGGTTTTGATGAGAGATCTCAACTTTTTGTTGAGGCTAATAAGGAAGTTTTTCCAGTCTTAGGACTTCACCTTTTTCTGCAACAGTTTCTTCCTTCTGTTGTAGAGTTTATTAATGGCAGGGGACCACTAGATTGGCTTCCTTTTTTTGGAGGAAAACGTCTTGGTTCTGTTGGGTATGGCTAGTTTCATGCATTTATGTGTGTTCGTACAGTGCATTGGTGTATGATTCGGCAGTCATGCATCTATTTTCCATTGACATGGCTGCCGTGAAGTTAGCTACCTCTGTTTTTAGGAGCCCAGAGTTACCTTTGCGGGTGGTGTGGGTGAGATGTGGATTTCCATGGTGATTACTTTGTGGTTGGATCTAACCAGGGAGGAATTGACTATTGGTGTAGAGCAACGGTTGCCGATGTTAGTAATAACCAGGTCAAGGATGTTGCTTCCTCTAGTGGGGGTAAGAATGAGCTGGTCCAGGGCATTGGAATTGACGAATTCCAGGAAGAGTTGGGCCAGTGTATTGGTGCATGAGTAGTTTTCCCAGTTGATGGAGAGGAGTTAATAAATACATAATAATCACAAAAACCTGGCATTTTAACAGGGGTGTGTACACTTTTTATATCCAGTGTGTGTGTGTGTGTGTGTGTGTGTGTGTGTGTGTGTGTGTGTGTGTGTGTGTGTGTGTGTGTGTGTGTGTGTGTGTGTGTGTGTGTGTGTGTGTGTGTGTGTGTGTGTGTGTGTGTGTGTGTGTGTGTGTGTGTGTGTGTGTGTGTGTGTGTGCTATTTTCAGAAATATTTACAGTAATATAATACAGTCAGTCAAGCTGCTTACACTTCTTAGTTGTTTAAACAAGTATACGAGTAAGCAAATTTCACCTAAATTCCTTTCAAGCTTTTATGTGACTGCAAACAGAATTTCTGACAATGACAACGTGACAGTACTGGCTAAGTGTGCCCCCCTTAAAATCTAGAATCTTAGCACTAAAACTGATTAAGTGCTCCCTCAGGATATTTTTGCAACTTGAGCTTTACCTCTTGCCTGTTCTTACATTGTACAAAAACATGCTCTGGAAATAAACCATACATGGTGTCTAGTAGGCAGATCAGCATCTCCATAGCAGCACTTTGGGGTGCTTGTCCACTGAAAAATACATTTCAGAAGCAACATAACTCATGGCAACTGTATTTTCTTTCCTACTCCATCCAAACCTAGAGTGTTTAACTTTCACACCACTGCAGTTTGGCACAGAAATTCCTGCTATGTATGACAATGTACATGGTTTAATGCATGCCTAGAATTAATGGTAGTGTGCAAGCTAAACTGCAGTTACTATATATATATATATATATATATATATATATATATATATATATATAGTGTAAGCCATGTTGCAGACCTGTTTCTCAGTGACTTAATTTTGCACAGTCAAAAATAGAAAAACACAGCTGTTTTTCCATGCAAAAAGATATTACAGTCATATTACGCCACTAGAACACAAGCAATCCGTTGTGTCCTGTAAAAAATGATGGTGCTAGTTCTGGGACCATGAAACATCTAGCTACTACTTTCCTAAGTGTCATTAAAATAAAAAAAATAAAAAAATTTTAGAAGTGTGTTCTGAAGGATGGTCCTCCATGTGAAAGAATAGGTATTGTACTCCTTAAGCAGGTCTTATCCAGCATTAAAGGTGCTGACAGGTGTAACACAGAGTTAATATATATTACTTCTGTCTGGTTTAACCCATTTTCAGCACTATAGCTCTGCAGTTTTGCTTTCTGTGCTGGTAACTGCACCCTAGTTTTATCGAAAACAAGTTATATGCATAAAAATCCAACAAATACAAATGACGTATTGAAACAAATTTACACCTGGGTTATCATGCACCTCCCTGCTCAGTTTGGGGAGTGAGCAGTATTAAGCAATTGAAAAGGGCATGAAAAACCTTTAAATTTGTCTGCTTAAAGATATATATGGTTGGGAATCTTATGACCCCATTATCATTTGCCCAATATTGTTCCCATGTCCCTATGTTTGAGAACAATAAAAGTTACATAGATGCATAAACAGCAAACTGTTGAACACAAACACAGTTTTATGGTAATGCATCAATTAGATGGCAAGTACTGAAGTAGATGTTATACAGCATACAAAAACATGGCAAATGTTAATCTTTGTAATCTTTAGGGCTCAACTTATGATACTTCTGTTGGACATAAATACTACCTACAATTGTATGTTGCACATCCTATATAAGCTATACCTACAATTATCGTTTCATAACTATGTGTCCCCAACTAGGCTTCAATGCTTGTTTCAAGGCTGCACAAGTTACATTGTTGTCTCTGCTTCCATGGTAGTTTACTACACTATTGTTTGCAATATTTATTGTGTGTGATCAGAATTCCTTCACACATGAACTGCCATCAGATGCCTACACCCATGCACTGTTCATACAGTGCTACATTCACTTTGATCTTTTACAGTTTAGTATATGTTCTCCATTCATGTTTACAGACGTTTGTACAGCAAATGCTTTGATGCTCTGGCCTCAGTAAAAAGGAAAGCATTGTTTGCACGTGCACAAGTTAATATTGTACATGTGCAATCGTGTATGACAAAAGAGATAAAGGAACAGTCATAAAAATACAATAAGATTGACTTTCTGCAAATGAATGTTTTAAGTAAGGAATGTATTACAACATAAAAATGCACTATCATCAAATATAAGAGGTGTAGTACATCAGAAACCAAGATATGTCAGATCTATACACAGAAGGATTGGTTTTATGCTAAAACAGCTTAGTTTCACTCAGTTTAATGTTTAACGAGGCAGTAATCAGTGATCCAATAGATGAAGACAGTAGGAAAAAGCAGAACTAAAAAGGGGTGAAGAAGTGAAAAATGGAAGGAAGACAGAGAAAGAGTGCGTGCTAACGTAAATGAGAATGTCACAAATGAGAGAGAAGGGCACTAGAGAGGATTGGAAAAGATGTACAGAAGAAGTCAAACACCACAGAAAGAAAAAAAGTAAGCAAAAAAACACGGGTTAACGTGAGTGGCAGATATGAAGATAATAAATCATATGAAACAGAAAAGACAGCAGCACAGGGGGGAGATGGCTGATAAGATTCTCAGTAAGGAGGGGGAGGAAAAATGCAACAAGAAAAGAAGAGGGCACAGAGCAAGACGAAAGTTAGACTGAACTGGGTGTTGTTATAAATAAGGAGATAACAGGAGATTTGGTTTAGATAATGTGGTCCCATACTGAATAATTGTTTTCTGATGGTGTTTTTGATCCTAAGTCTACAGAAAATTTGCTTGTTGTGAAGACAAGAGTTTGCTCCACACCTCTGAAACACCTATAGAGAGGTCATCCTATTCTTTACTTGTTGGACATCCTCAGACTAGGGAGGTATCTGCAGAATAGAAACTATGTTAAGACGTTGAGGCGTATTCTGTGCTGTGGATAGTTTGGTGACTATAATAGCTTTTTGGCAAGGTTGAAGTGAATTTGAGACAAAGGATGCATGAGTTCATGAACGTCAAGTGAGCACATCGCATGGCTATACAGCAGTTAGCAAAATAAGACAATCTAGTATCACACTGTGTTTTTTTGCTTTGTGATTTGATTCTTCCATCTTATGAAAGGTGATGGAATGAAGCTACCTAAAATTGTGCCAGTAGTTGAAAATGTCTGGAAATAAAAATGAGTCTACTTCTGGCATGAGTGTGAATGGTCGTGAATAACTTTGCTCAGTACAATATACCAAATTTTGGAAAATGCAATTGCAATGTGCATGTCAAATCTTAGGACTTTATCAGTTCATACATTCATTCAATATCTGATTATCCACCAAGTCCACATTAGAGTCACAAGGGAGCTGGACCCTATTCTGGCATTCATTGGGCACAAGAGAGTGAAACAAAACCTAAACAGTACAGTAATGTTCCGCAGGATGGAGACAAAGAGTCAGTCGTGGCACACATGTAGGACCAATATAGAGGATCACCACTTATGAGCCTCATATTTCGGTGTGGTTAACAATGTCGGTGCAGGAGCTGTAAACAGAAGTGATGGAGAAGGCCACAACACTATCAGTGCAGCGGAGTCCAACCATAACATCAGATAGGATGTTGCTGAAGATTTCCTGACGTTTGTTTTTTGCAGTAGTATTGAGCGGGCAGGATATGGAAGTCATCTGCATAGTGGTTAAGAGCTGAAGTAGCACACTGACTCCATAAAAAAAAATGTAAATATCAGGGACAAAACAAAGAGCCTGACTGAACACCTAAAGAAGCCAGTGGGCTAGACAGACTGGGCATATTCCTTTCAAAAAGACTGAGTCTGTCCTCCCAGATATCTTGCAAACTCTATTTATTTTTTATGTATTTACATTTACTTGATTATTTTAGCCCCACTAAGCTAGCAGTTTCGTTTCAGGGGAGACCTGCAGTGGCATTCAGACTAACTAAGGGATATTTATCCAGGGCATCAGAGAACTTCCCTTACTCCTTTCAATATGTGCCTTGGAATCTTTTATACCTCCCTGAGCTACCTCCAGCTTATGCAGATGGGAACTCAATTTAATGTCTTATCTGAAAGATGAAAACACTAATATTAATGCCAGTGACGGACTTTAATTTCTCCAAGTCTTTTGGGTTTCTAATACCATGACAGGAATGGACCCCATTCCTAAATCAAAGTATGATTAAAGTGCATTAAATTAGTATTGTTTCAATCTTTGATGTTAGTCAAAAGTGCTCTGCATAGCGCCCATAATGTGCCCAGAAATGACTCTTTCTGAATTTATATGGAGTTACACATATTAACAACATAGCATATCTAAATACGACTATAATTTTTTTTTTTTATGAGATGCATTGCTCCTACTACTATTGAAGCTGTCTGGGTATCCTTCTTACACATTGCTCTCATTTCTGCTTGCAAATCCTGGTATTTTATGACTTTGTGTCTCTCTGCACATAAGACACTATAATCACTGGGTGTAGCAATTTCAATGATCAAAGCTACTTTTCTCTTCTTTTTATGGACTACTATATCTGTTTTTCTCACATCTATTTTTAAACTGTTGGTAATTTCATCAGTCTCTATAATGCTTTGTGGCTCATGTCTCCAATGCTTGTCAGCTACTTCAGTATTATAATATTTGCACAATACCAAATGTAACAGCCTTGCCACATTACTATGCTTTTCAGTGTACAGACACTCTGCCATTAGTGTTTCACACCCAGCAACAAGATGCTTGACTGTTTCCAGCTCTGTTTTACAGAACCTGTATTTGTCTGTTTCTCCCACATGATCAATGGACTTTGTAAACTAACTTGTATGTAGTCCACTATCCTGGGCCGCCAATATTAACCGTTTATCATTTGGTTTAAATTCACCCCTCTTTAACCATTTCTGTGTTCAATCCCAATCAACATGACGCTGTTCTAGGGGTTTTCTGTACTTGCAGCTATATTTATACCTTTTACACATTTCTTGTCTTCTCATCTGATCCTTCGCCTTATATTTTTTTTTTTTTTTTTTTTTTTGGCACATTCAGTTGCTGCTTGATTTTTGAATACTTCTGGTTTGATTTCCATTCCTGCTTGACACTGATATGCTTCTACTAAATGAAGCATGGAAGTCATCTTAGACTTAGTCTCCTCATGTTTTAAAACTTTCACTAGATTTGGATCTGGTGAAATCCACAGATATATATATATATATATATATGCAATCCTACAATTGCAGATCTATACGTGTAATCAAGGTTGACCTCCACACCTCCACTCACCATGCTAGCTTAGTTCAGTATGCAGACGACTCAACATTAATATGTGCAGACTCAACAATAAATAAGCTCCAAGACATTACCCAAAAATCTTTCTCCTCTGTAGAAATCTGGCTCAAAGAATCAAACCTCCTACTCAATCCCAAGAAAACTAGGTTAATGCTTTTCACCTCAAAAAGTTGCTAAAATCAAAAGCAATCTTTTACCATAAGGTCAACAAATAATACTGTCACTGAAACTGTAACTCACAGTAAACTTCTAGGTGTTATAATAGATGACAGTCTCAAATATGACCACCATATACTGCACACCATTAAATCTACACACCGGAAACTAGGCTCCCTTAATAGGATCAATGGATTCCTTACAGATATTGCAAGAAAAACTCTAGCCACCACCTTCTTATTACCTACTCTCTTATACGCCACTTCTATCCTAACAAACTCATAGAAAGAAACTTGCCTCCTGCTATAAAAATAGCTAAATTTTCCACCAATCTCCCTCATAGGACCCACCATTGTCTTAGATTAAAGCTATTAAACTGGCTTGAACTACACAACTACCTAATATATTCATAACTACAGCACACAAACACATTTATCATCCAGAAAAATGCCTTGCAATACAAAACATATTACTGCCCTACTGTCCAGCAAGGGACCTCCGCTTTAGTAACAAATTCTTATTGCTAACAAATAAGTCAAATAATGTTGCAGGAGACTCTCTACTCCCAATACATTGCTAAACTCTGGAATAGTATCCCCACGCAAATAAAACTCTCCAACAAACTCAATAGTTTTAAACCACTGCTTAAACATCATCCTAACCAATCCTGGTTCTGCACATACACATCACAAGGTTAAGACTTTGTGTTCACCATACAATACTCTCCAAATACTCTCCTTAAACAGAATGCTCTAAACCTTTCACTAAAAGGACAAAATAATTTTTAGACATAATTGCTGCCTGTACAACCCCATTAAGTTGCACATGGGCTTTCCGTTTAGTAACTTCCACCTCTGTAAAATTTTAAAAAAGTGTAAACATAACTACTGTTTGTATATTAATGTAAACAGAAATGTAACTACTCTGTGTTTAACTGGAACTTAGTATAATGCAATGTAAGCAAATGGAGCTTTTCTCCCCTGGCCACTTCTGAAAAATGGGTATTACCTAGTCGGACTTTTCTGGTAAACAAAGACAAATAAATAAATGCATAATTTCGAGAAGGCTCATACCTCCTTCAGAACAAGGAATATATAATCTTGGTATACAATGATTTTTATCTATCATTTGATAAGCATGAACCATTTTTCTTGATTTCCTGCCCAACTGATCTAATACCTTTTGGGGCCAATCAGTCACCCCAAAACTGTACTTTAGGACAGGAAGAGCAAATTGGTTTATAGCCTGGACTTTGTTCCTAGATGCCGGTATTAATTTTAGTTTTCTAAAATGTTCTTTACTGAGTTTTGTTCACATTTGTTCATTGCCCACTGATTGTGCACTGCCCAGTGACAGGCCAGTGACAGCAAGACATTGTGAGAGAAGAAAGTGGTTGACGGTGTCAAAGGCTTTTGATAGGTTAAAGGACAATGTGCCAGTGATGTTACACAGGTAAAGGTGTGTACACAGGTGCTGAGTCACTACAAAGAGTGCAGCATCCATGCTTACAGTCCACTCAAAATCCATGCTGATAGTCAGAAAGTATGTTTATAAAGTAATGCGGAAGCTGGAATGAACCCCTTTCTTCATCATCTTGGAAAGTGGACACAGTAAAGTATTAGGGCAAAAATCTGTAATAGCAGCAGGTGGACAGCTCTTCTGTAGATGGACAATGAGTGAATGAGTGCAGAGTTTACCACAGTCTGGGAGCATCCCTGTCTGTGATACATTGTTTAATTAAGGCAGCAGCTGGTTTACAGACTGAAGGTTTGGCAAATGAAAAAAAAAGTGTCAGCTGTGACAGAACAGGGTTTAAGATTTAATTCTAACTCCTTTATGTGAGATGGGTTGATGGACTTAAAGCCAGGAAGTGAAAGTAATGCAGGAAAATTCAGAAGTGAATCTATATTGACTGAGATAACAGAGAGTTCAGGAACAATGATGCCTAAGTGGGAGCTAAATTTGATAGCTATGTCTAAAAGAGCCAATGGTGAATAGAGGTGAAGCTGCCTGCATTAACTTATTAATTTGAGCAAAGAAATTGCTAAGACTATTAGAGTTAGTTTGTTGGTGATTTGAGAAGCATTCTTTTTTTACTCCTAATGGACATTTTTTTTTACCCAGTTCCACACTTCCTGAAATGTATTAGGGAGTTTGTCGTTGTTTTAAGGTGCTCCTTCTGTAGTTTCTTCCATAACAACCTCTGTTTCTTAATGTCAGAGGTGATGTTGGGAATTGTTAGACTTCTGATCCTGATTCTGCTTTGTGAAGCCTAGTTATTATGTGCAGAGAGGAACAAGTTACTGAAATATTGTACAACAGCATCTGGCTATTGGATAACTATGTCAGTGGAGCAACAGGTGGCACACTTGCATTTGGTGCAAAAGGCTATGGGTTCTATTCCCACTCCAGGTAGATGGATTGCTGACAATGTGATGCAGTATAAAAATATTATGCTGCACTCCTGAGTGTACCATCCCTGGGGTGAGATGTTTAACCAAGGTCCCATATGCTTGAGTTGGTGGTAGCTCAGGTGGATGTAAAAGATCGCACAGTACCTATCAAAAAAGGTAGGGTAGTTTCCCAATACCCTGGCCAAATTTCCCATAGTAGTATAAATACCACTTTGTGCCTCTCGTGAAATGAGGACAATAGCCTAGGAGGACTAACCTAGTCAACAAATACTAAATAAATAAACTGGAGATAGATCGGGGAGATCAGACAGCACTTTTCAAGTCAGTGTTGAAGTTACTGGTATCATATTTCTCTGTTATGCTCAACTTATAAGCAAGGGCATGTTGTCTAGGTCCAGAGAGGTCATCATAGTACTGTACTCAGCCTTTATCAGACACATCATAAAGTATAATACCATCTTCGGTATGTGTCTGCCCAGAGACATGCAGCAACTGGAACGTCCGCAATGATTCCTTACCAAAAGAATAAAGAGAGTGAACACAATGCCTGTGCTGATCACCTCAAAGCCTGTCTTTTTACTCTGTATCATACTTCTGAGAGATGATCTTTGCCTAGAATACAGGGCATCTCTGGACACTGTTTTGATAAACCTTTTGCACATCCACAAAGCAAACAGCATCAGACATACCAGATTAAAAGACCTCATTTTTTGTGACATAAATAGGACATATTGAAAAGGCAGACGTGTTTCTTAGAGAATTCCTATTATCTGCAACAGGCTCTCCATCCATGTAATGCAGAGTTCCTCGCTATCTCTTTTTAAGCACAACTTATAACAATGGGTGGGTAATCAGAAATTCACCCCTGATCTGGCTTCTATTTCTATGATGGACAGAGGCAGTCAGTAAATCACCACCTATATAAATAAAACCTGTGGGTCATATTTGGATTACATGGCTAGGCTTATAAGGGGTCTCATGGTTGTTAGCCTAGTATACACCTATGAACCTATATAGGTAAGAGTCCATATATGGGAAAAACAAATTACAAAAGTTTACATAAACATCATTTAGCAACAGAGCATGTACACAGCTTGCATGGATATGTACAGTGTTGATCATTCATTAGAAACAGACTCAGGATTGTATACAGCAGAGAGAGATATAATATTGTAAAAAGATTCCGTAATACTACCTGCAATTTTTTGCAACTGAAATAATGAAAACAAGAGACATCTTAACCAAGGATAATATTAGAAAGTGTGGAAGGTGGTTGAAAATATAATATAGTATGACAAGTTAATAGTAGAGCAACTATGACTGTATCATTACATTTAAGACAGAGACGTAAAATAATTAGGAAAGTGAGAATAGTTGTGGCTACTAAAGAGTATTAGTTTTGGAGAGATGAGAGAGAAAGATTGGTGAAACTGTGGGGACAGTGACAGGGAGTGATTGATCTAATTTCAGAGAAGAGATTGAGTCTTGTCCCTTATAGCCTGAGATTGATATAATTTATGTAAACAAAGTTACTCCTTGTGGTTAAGTGAGTGTCTTTCTGGCCCGATGGAGAAAAAGGAGACATTTAAAAAACAAACAAGTATTTGGAGAAAAGGTTGAAATTGTAGTCAAAATATTTACTTCTGCTGAGAGATGAGGAGTAAAAAAGCCACATTTTGCTTAGACATTTTTAGTAGCAACTTGAAGGTATGTGTCTTGTCTGTCTGTTTTATTTGCAGTGGGATAGAGTCCCAATTTTTAGTGACTTGGTGGGATTACAGAAAAACTCCAGCTGAGTTGCTTGTTTTAGACATGGAAGGAGGGATCTGTTACTTGACCATAGGAGTCTAGAACTGAAGTATGGAGCATATTTTTTTTAATGATGGGCATGCTTTAGGGAAATGAATTAAGTTATGGATCGTCTTGAGTTGTGAGTATGTAAGAAACAAGGAACTTCTATCCAGTGAAAATCTCTAAGGGCTACACAGCAGTGGGTTTTTAGTGGGATATATGCAATTACATTTTATCATGAATCAAGTTTAGTTTTAAGGGTAGTATTGAGATTTGTAATGATGGGGATGCATAAAGGGATGGAAGTATATTTAAAGATAGTTACTCCCAATGTCCTATACCTCCCTTTCTCTACTTATGAGGTAAAACTGTTTTATATACAGTTTCTGGGGTAGCTTGCATTACTTAACCTGATCATTTAAGTTATTTTATACTAAGTATGTCATGGGCTTTTACATCCAAATCAAAATTTTATTCACATTCAGTAGACATTTCAATAAATGCTGCTTTTTATTCTTAACCACCATAATGAATTCTTTAACTGTCCATTGTTGTTGTTGTTGTTTGTCTTTTGGCTTTTTCCCGGTAAGGGGTCGCCACAGTGGAACTCCAGTCTGCTAATGATTGGCAGTAGATTTTTACGAAACACTGAGGTGCCAGCTCAACGCCCAACCTTCAATGAAGGCACGCCCATTTACGCACGCATGTCTTTTGAACGCTACCCAACCACGGGGAGGACATGCAGACTCCACACAGAAGGCACTCCCAAACCAAGCCGAGAATCGAATGGGAGAACCTCTTGCTGTGAGGTAACAATGCTACCACTGTACCACCGCGGAATCAATATGCCCACTTATTTCTTCAGTGGTCTCTTCCATGTCTGAAACATACAATATAATTATTTAGTCCTGACATCTCATTTCCTTTTTCAAGACAGTTTTTGCAACTGTATGGCTTTACTTGGAGGATAAAAAAATACTCACAACTTTTTACTGTCAGAATCCTGAAAATGTGTATTTTCTTGCAATGTTAGTAGTACTGACAATTCTAACTGTCTCTCTTCATCAAACATTAGAAAAAAAATCCCAAGAGAAACCCATAGTGCTATAACTTTGGGATTTCTCAGCTCTCAAAATAAAGTTTGAAATAAGTAATCTACAATTAGGAAGAGACCAAGAATTTATTTGGACTGCAGTCTCCAGATTGCCTACCCTATCAAGGACTGATAGAGTATAGATAAAGTGAAAGGAATAGGGGGATCCTAAGAGAAAGACCTGCTCTGGTAAAGTTTTTGGTAGAATCTAAAACAGAAGGTGCTGTTAAAAATGGATAATTATTAGAGCTTATAAAATATTTAATAACTATAGAATCAGTGGAGGTTAGAAAGGAGTGGAAAGAGAGATTGGATAAAGCAATTCACAAAGAAACAATGGCAGGATATATGTATGAATCCCAAATATGCAACAAAGTCTAGAAGATTTAGAATCTTTGCTTGGAAGAATTTACATAGGTATTTTTATACCCCAGGTAGACTCCAAAGACTTTTTCCTCAGGTAGACGGCAAATGATGGCGGGGATGATGAGAAAGAAACTGGTAATTGGCAACATATTTTCTGGGAGCGTAATGAGTTGGCAAATTTTAAAAAAATCCCTGCAGACTACGCTATCAGAAATACTGTATGAACAAATTGGTATAACTAAGGAAATGTTTTTTAAGCTGTGATAAAGAATCAGAATTGCCTAGATACAGTTAGGCCTTGCTGAATCTAATTATGGTGGCTGCAAATGACAATTCCTAGAAAATGGAAATCAAAGTCTAAACCAACTGTACTAGTAGTAGTGAATATAGTAACAGAGGTAAAACAACTGTAAATGAGATCTTTAGAAAAACTCAGTAAGCAGAATAAAAACTAGAATGAACAGCAGATGCAGGGTGGTGTCCAACGAGATGGAGCCCGAATAATGAAAAAATTCTTTACTCAATCCAATGATCAAAATGAAGTACAAATACACATAAAGTCACAGTTTAAAAATGATAAAACAACAAGTTAAGCACTTTCGTCAATACTCAGACTTCTTCAGAACAGTGAATTGCTGGCTGATAACTCCTTAAATACACACCCAGTCAATTAGTAAAATATTAACCCACATCATTTCCTTTCAATTAAGAAACATCACAGGAAGTGTAAGGTAGTAGTGAATACTCCCCCTGTTTGCAAGTACACATAAAGTCAGCTAACCAAATGTTAAATCAATAGTGTCACATGTAAAGAATGTTATAAGGCAAAAATACCAATGACAATATAAATAAATCATAACATAAATAACTGTTTAAGTTTCAAAAGTGGTGCTATAGAAATTCTATCATTAAGACCTGGAGGGGAGTATGCATTCAGTCTGATCTGCCACTTTAACTCAATGTACTCCAAATATTCCTCAACAGGTCCGCCCCTTTGTCCCAAATCAACTTGTTCAAGAATAAAAAAACTAAAACTGTGATTACTTTGGTAGACTCTATGTTTTGCTATACTAAGGGGGTTGTTTATATTGCAGTATGTAAAAACTGCCAAGGTTATTATGTGGGGAAAACAAAAAATGCTTTTAGACTTAGAGTCTACCAACATTTATATGACATCAAGCAGAAAAATATGAAGAATGCTTTATTTAGGCATATTAATGACCAAAGTAATCACAGTTTTAGTTTTTTTATTCTTGAACAAGTTGATTTGGGACAAAGAGGCGGACCTGTTGAGGAATATTTGGAGTACATTGAGTTAAAGTGGCAGATCAGACTGAATGCATACTCCCCTCCAGGTCTTAATGATAGAATTTCTATAACACCACTTTTGAAACTTAAACAGTTATTTATGTTATGATTTATTTATATTGTCATTGGTATTTTTTGCCTTATAACATTCTTTACATGTGACACTATTGATTCAACATTTGGTTAGCTGACTTTTTGTGTACTTGCAAACAGGGGGAGTATTCACTACTACCTTACACTTCCTGTGATGTTTCTTAATTGAAAGGAAATGATGTGGGGTAATATTTTACTAATTGACTGGGTGTGTATTTAAGGAGTTATCAGCCAGCAATTCACTGTTCTGAAGAAGTCTGAGTATTGACGAAAGTGCTTAACTTGTTGTTTTATCATTTTTAAACTGTGACTTTATGTGTATTTGTACTTCATTTTGATCATTGGATTGAGTAAAGAATTTTTTCATTATTCGGGCTCCGTCTCGTTGGACACCACCCTGCATCTGCTGTTCATTCTAGATGTTTAGAAAAGGTAGGAGCTAATTACATAGGAAAAATGGGAACCGTGGGAACAATATATGCAGAATAATGTTTTGGAGGCGGTATGAGGTTTAAAAGAAGGCAGGATTTGAATGAGCTATGTAATGTTTTATTGACAATGACTGGATAAATTATAAGTTATGCATAATATTTGCAACTAAAAAATATGTGAATATGGTTTGTTTTCATTTGTATGATTGCCTATGTCATAGCTGATAACTTAATAAATATGTTTCTTGTTTAAAAAAAAAGAAAAACCACATCAATGTGCTTTCCTTTTAATGATCTTTATTTTAACATTATGCTTTCTAAATATGGCCAAAATACCATTTGGGTTGCCTTTTACCCTTACTACTGAAAGGACAGGAAAACAGCTGAAAAAGCCCAAGTTGTACCGTTATGGTTTCTCCTGATTTTTTTCCTTCATATACTGTCTGATGCAGCAGTTCTTAATTTTTGATCAAAGCTGAAAATCCAGTACACCTCCATGATTGGATCTTGACTTGGACTTCCTTAAACTTTGACACATGTATCATAAAATATCTGTAATTCCTCCAGTGCAGTTTTCTATTTTCCTCTTAAATAAGACAGCCCCAGCCAAATTTCCTTTAGTATTATAAATACCACCTCAGGTCTCCCCTGAAAAAAAGGCAAACAGCCTATGGGCCTATTCCAGGTAACAAAGGATAAATAAAATAAACGTAGCACTTCAATTCATCTGCTTAAGCAATTACTTTGGCTTCCGGCTGTAAAGTTTCTTTTTTTTTTTTTTTTGTATTATTATCCTGTCAGGAACATGTAAATTTGATAATCTTCTATATTTTTATGGGAATTGTACTTATGTCTTCCTTTATATTTCACCCGTTTTATCATTTTCCCTTGGGCAAATGTCATACTCCAAATTGCATAAGGCACAACTGTGCAATGATTGCACTAGCTGAAAGTTAACATTTTTAACCAATATATTTTATAGCTTGCTCTTTGTTTGTTCTTTATTCTACTCAGAAGGTGCATATATCTTCTCAAACATGTATATTATAATTTGATTCAGAACTATTATTTTGTGAACTTTAAACATTAAGCCTTGGACTTAACTTAGTTCTTCCTGGAAAGAAAAATTAAGACTGATTTTTCCCTACTAATGCTCTTTGATCAGGTCAGCCTCTCTTTGTAACTTCTTTCAGTAACGACATTTCTAAGTCAGTGTCAATCCATCTCTCCTTCATGCTTCTCTGATAAATATGGTTGACTTAATATACCTGTAATTTTGTTGTTCCTTACCTGGTCTGTATTTCAGTAATAGATCTTAAATCTATAAATTAAGCAACATCCTTTGTGATAACAGATGTGCTATATTCAAAGCCTTTCTGAATATGTTTGGCAATAGTTTATGGGCAGTTTCCAACATTAACTTCTTTACCATAAAATATTTATGGAATTCCTAACATCCATATATTACTCTTAACAGGCCCTTTTCTGTTTGAACATATCTGTGTTATGCGTTTAAGTGCTCTTGACTCATAAAGAACTGGGCTACTGATTTGTGCAGTTTCTACACTACTTTGACTGGCATCTAATTGCAACACAACTGTTTCATTCACATCATAGTATTTTACAGCTGGTGCTTCTGAAACTATTTTCATAAGGATTTCAAAACTCCTTTCCTGCTTAATGTTCTATTCCTAGGCTATAGTTTGCCCAACAGCTTATTTCGATGTACAGTTATCTCAGAAACTTTGCAAGATAATGGATCATTCCTATAAACCTCTGTAATGTTTTCTTGACATTTGGATTTGAAATGTGCACATCTGCTGTGATTTCTTTCTCTATATCTTGTTTAAACCCTCCATTGATGTTGCAGTATGACCCAGATGTTTCAGAAATGTATTCATATTTTGTATTTGCCTGTATCAAACTTGAAATTATGCTGTCTTGGCCTATTTAGCAATTGCATTAGTCTCATTATACTCTGCACTGTCCCAACCTTATTTAGCCTTTTCATTCACAATCCCAGTCTTTGATAACATCTTGTTTGATCTGCAGAGTTATATCATTACCCAATGTACAGATACAGCTTGATTGAATAGAAAATAGTTGTTTTTATTTCTTTATTCTTGTACAACTTCTCATACAGAACTAGTTAATTTCAAGCAGCAGCTTAAGTGGCTGAACAATTCTGGTCAGAATGGATCACAGCCCATATATGTAGTTCATGCTTTCACACAGCTGAGGTCTTGAATGAAATGTATAAAATATCTTTTTACGTTGGTGCTTGCAACACTTCAGAACTCAGTGTGGTCTTTCCCTTTTTGGTGGAGAGCCAAGGGGGGTACATAATAAGCACAGACAATGCCACGTGTCCATGTCCTGATAGATTTTGCACCTTATAGCTCTTCAGAATGCTTCCTTTTTGTAATATTTGGACTACATTATCAATGGCCTTATGTATTCTGCCTGGGTCTTTCGAGACTGCTTTCCTCAAGTCCGTTGGTTTTGCAGTGGCTTTTTAACTAAAGATTTCTTGGGCTTGCTACGGAAGATTTCTGCACTAAAGAAGTCAGACAGGCATACTCTAGTTTAAAAACATAAAACTGGGGTATTCCAAAAAGACATTAAGACTTTGGGCCCTATTATTAAGAGTCTTTTATGAAATACAAGCATGTTTTGAAAGTAATCAGGGGTCTTTCCACTGTAATTATGGGGCCTATAATTGCAAGTCCTAAAATTATGAAAAAAGTGATTCAAAAGAACATTCATTATTTATTTATTTATTTAACATTTGTTGACAGGGAAAGTCCAACTAGAACAGAGCCTATTTTCAGTGGAGGCCTGGGGAGAAATGCTCCAGATGCATGTCTTTGGAATGTGGGAGGAACCCCCCCCCCCCCAAAATTTGGAGACTAGCCTACAACTCCACACCTCAGCTACTTATATATACTATCTCAGAGAATGCTGCACTCAAAGAAAGAGAGAAATCTCCAAAGCACAGCAATCTCCAGTTTAGTACACACTTTCTCTGCCTTCATACAGGACTGACAGTTATGAGTTGCAGACATTCAAATAGCTACTGAAAAGGGATGCTCTTTCCTGAGAAAGAATACTCAAGGTTAAAGGTGAAAGTTCTTCAGTGGAATCTGCTGATGATAGGTGTGCTTATCAGTGGTTTTTCCTCTCTCAGGGATATCACCAGTTTCACAAAACTCAAAAACACTATTAAATACAGCAGCAATTATGTCAAATTTATCAGAAAACAGAAAATCATAATATACAATGCAATGAAATAAAACAATTCTAAAAATGGATATGACTTTTCACTTGAATGAGAATGACGAACTGACTACCAAATGCAATGACCTAACAAAAAAGAAATGATGATGGTACACGTTGCTCTTCTCTTTTTGCCTTGCATCCTACAGGTGTCTCTGGCACAGGGAGAAGACCAGCCTTAGCTAGGTGGGGTGTCCACCAGTAGACAAATCATATCTATAATGAATACTGTAACAGTGATTCCTGTGAAAAACATGCAGCACTCAGCTCTCCACCTTAGGAACTTTCCATACAGGAGACCCTACAGGGTCAGTAATGATCCCCATAATATTCTCAGTTTTCATTAATGACATCACCAACACAGTGTCTGCCAAAGCTCCACAAATTTTTCACTTGGCTTACACAGTCAGAAAAGTGCAACTAATTCTCCAAAAGAATATCACAACATCTGCAACCACTGCCATCTTCAACAAACTCCAGCTTAACTCTTCCAAATTTGAAGTCATGCTTTTGGTACCATACAAAAATTAAAGACAAATAATGTGGTCAGCTTACTTGACAAGAAGAAAGACAAGCCACTCCAGCAGTGTTACCTCGCATTTCACCTAGATCATTCACTAAACATTTCTCATCATACTGAGCATATATAGAAGACATTTTGGTTTCTGATCATCTCCATCCATAAGCCAGGTGAACATTAGCCAAAGGTTTGCTGATCCAAGGCTTGGAGTACAGTCTTCCCCCTATTGGTTTAAATCCATCATTCCACCTACTATTATGTGAATCCCTTATGGTACAGAATCCAACAGACTGCTAAGAAGTGACCTGCTAGGTATCCAAGGAATCCTCTGACCCATTACTGATGTTATTACTGGACATCAGCAAGTCAAATGGCATCAGAAGTACTCGGTCTAGGCATCCAAACCTCTTCTACAACATTAACAGAATGGTTTGGATGGACAAGTACATCTCACAGAGGATGCCGTTGCTATGGAGCACACTCCTCATCTACATAAAGCAAAGTTCATCCCTGTCCATATTCCAAGGGCAACTTGGATCGATGGATAAGAAACAGAAAATTTACTCCAGGATTGTCCCCCTGTACTACTAATGGACAGAGGCAGCTCTCAAAAGCTTTATTCTATGCATGGGTCTTCTCAAATTATCTATGGTTTGATACCAGATATTCTCATTAGGGGTAATGTATAATTATCAACCATGGGATGGGCAAAGCCTAACTATAACCAAATGGGATAGGTTAATTCAGGCACAAAAATGGAATTTGGCTGGTCTCAAAAATGTCCAAGAGCAGCAGCTAATCTGATACTTAAGAACCTATGGAGTTTTGTATTACTCTGCCTTTATCAGCTTATGTAAAGTCTGTTCTTCCCATAGCTTTTTATTAATTTCACCAAAACATTTTCAGTTTTCTTACTGTCCATGTTTAGTCATTGCCACTGCACAAAAGCTAATAATGATTTTGTAAAAATGCTAACTTAGGTAAACTGAAATTATTTTAGCTGTGTATTCCTCAGACTTGTATACCCCCCATTGTATTCATTAATTCATAGCAGCAGTGTATTTCTTACAATTGTATATTTTAGTTGTGCTGTATTTTCATTCAAGATTGCAAAACCTTTCATTATAATCACTGTCAAGGCCTGCATCATGGCTGAAAAGGCTGCTTGGACCAGACTGTCTACCCTGTTAAACTGGGTAAATGTAAATATACTGGGTGGCACAGTGGTGCAGCAGGAAGTGATGTCACCTCATAGCAAGAGGTTCTCTGGTTTGATTCTTGGTTAGGTTGCCTTCTGTGCAGAGTCTGCATGTCCTCCCTGTATTCGTGTAGCTTTTTTCAGGTGCTCTGTTTTTCCTTCCCATATTCCAGACATGCACTAGGTGAATTGGACACTAAACTGGCCATAGTTGTGAGCCCACGTGTGTGTTGGTTGCAGAAGGACTACCCACCAGTAGTGTGAACACTGGCTGTAGGTAATGGTTGCAGTTGTTGAAGTGACACCCTAACGCAATATGCAAAACATGGGAAAGAAAGGGGTTGTGGATGGATATGTACATTGAATGTGGGCATATATCCAAGAGATTCTTCAATGCATAACTGTGTGTTAACAGTCATTTTTTTTTGTTATAGTATATGACGTGTCACTGAATAATACATTTTCTTACCCAGCTCATGGGACTTGAGTAGGGTGACTGTATCCCATATGCAGTTGTTAATCTGTACAAGATGCGTGCATGCACCTGGCAGTTCTGTACCTTACTGTGTAACTCAAGCCATATAAGCAGCACAAGGTGTCTGCCTCTGGTTTGCTATGTTGTTTGTTCAGTCCTTTGCTACACAGATGCAGCCATGGTCAGCTGTGATAGTTACAGAGCATCAGTGCAAACCAAATAAAATAATTTATTTATTTATTTATTTGACATTTGTTAACCGGGTTGGTCCAGCTGGGTCAGGAGCCCGTTTTCAGTGGAGACCCGAGGAGAAAAGCTCCAATTACAAAAACAATTAGGATAACATAGGTAACAAAAAACTAGAAAGTACCATAAACAAGTATAACTCAAAAACATATTAATACAAATATGACTCAAACATATTTAGATTACAGTAAGAGGGTTGTCGCAAAGAAATGACTATATTAACCCCTATTGTTTTTTTGTTTTTTTTTAATCATCATCAAGTTCTTATACTTGAAACAGGGAACTGGGTGCAAATTATACTGAGAATGAGATCAAGCAGATGTTTATTCTTCTGAAACCAGTTTGGCTTAACCCCCCCCCCCAACACTACAACTGTTGAGATAGAAGATTACAACCCTGCCTAGTGAATCAGAGCATCGTCTTGTGAAACATAAATACAGCTGCTGGAATCCAAGTATGTCATTATTAACCAAGAGGACAAGATGGGATTAACTTCGTTGAGGAATATATTTACCATTAACTGGGTTAGTGTACTGGTCCAAGGACGCTTTTCAGGTATGGCCTGGGCCAAAGCGTGGAGAAAAGTGTTAAGTATAACAGCAGACATTACACTCAGGTATACACGCAGAGGTACATAAATACTAAAAAGTATACAATTTGGAGTCAACTGGGAGGTACGTGTCATAACAAAGCATCTACATTACAAATAGCAAAGTGAGGCAAGTCTACTAAAACCTATGATATTATTTAAAAGCTGATGAAGCAGATGTTCTTGGACAGTAAGCTGAAGATGATGCCCATTAAAATGTATCTTCACATCCTTTACTCAAGGAGGGATAGTCAGTGCATCATACCATTCAACTGTCCAACATTTTGCCTCATATTTGTGGGCCATTCTTCATAAAAGTCTGTGGCTTTTTGGTAAATTAGTGAAGGCTGACGTCACTAAATGACAAACATTTAAGTTTTACGCTTTGTGTCCTTCAGAAAATTCATGCCAATTCAAAATCTATTAATGTAGCAACTTTCAAACGTTATACCAATATTTAAAATTTGTCCCCGATTATGGGCCTTTGTCCTCCCATTATTTTTTGGCTTTGTCTGCAATTCCTACACTAGGAGGTTGAGCGGTATGTAATGTATTATAGTTCATGTCCAAAAATGGTCATTGATCCATACCTCTCTCAACCAGTTTGAGTCAAAGCTATGAAGAATCCAGGACATTAACTTGAGACAGTGACAGAATAAGAGACTGTGAATTAATATATAGTTTCTGAACTAGAAAAATTCTATAACTTTAATTTTTGTCATTAAGCATAATTCACCACCTTTTCTTCAAACGTCACCAGTTTTAGAAAGGATTAAGAGGGACAGAGCTAAAATTTAAGTCAAAAACGTGGGCGGTGGAGAAGTATGACTTTGTATGACATGTACCTGGTGGTCTAGTGGTTAGGATTCGGCGCTCTCACTGCTACAGCCCGGGTTTGATTCCCAGTCAGGGAATTTCAATGAATTTAACCAAGTTTGAGAGATGCAGGATGCTAACTCACATCTGGAGGACAGCAAGGTTTCAGTAACAGATCTGCTGGCCAGCAGAGATAAAGCCCTACCTATGGCCAAGTCAACTGAGCTTCAGTTAGCAAGCTCAGGCATCCACCAGAGCTGCTGTGGTGAGCATGGGTATTTCCAGCCTGGGGGGAGGGTGGAGTAGACCACAGATTGCCATGATTCCTCAGAGGAGGGAAGGCTGATGTAATTGCGATCTGGGTAGCCACTTACCTTACTGAGGTGTCACTTGGTGGTTGCCTTCACTCACAGGTGTACAGATCATGCACTTGTATGGAAAGGTTCTAATGCCTCCCTCCCCCACATGCACACACAGGATAAGGGCTAGGGCCATAACTGCAATGCCCTCTCTTTACCATGATGCTAGCAAGGGTGCAAACAGTCGTCATGACTTCCTGGATGATGGCTTCTCCACTTCTGTCCCCCCTGCTTAGTTGTGATACTCAGTATGGGGGAACAATGGTGGGCTCAAGAATATCAGTGGAAGGCCAGAAGGTTGGGAGATGCAATCCCAAAAGAACATACAAAGCAAGCTTATTCTGGTATAGCGGGAGCACATCATACAAGGCCAAGGATAATCTCATTATCACCAGGGAACAGCTAAAGAAGAGAGGTCAGGGAGGAACAGGCAGGATTTTATTGCCAAGGAACTGGACCAACATTGCAAAACAGGTCAAAAACAAAACTGACTCACCCTTAAAAGATGGGAATAAAAGACACTGAAGGAAAGAGGATTTTGAGTTGGATATGAAATTGTAATGGGAGTCAGTGGAAAAATATGAGATGGAGTGGCCAAACTGAGAAATGTTATTAGAAAACTGTCTACAGTATAAAAAATACAAGTCAGAACTGTGAATAAAATTACAACAAATTTCAGATTAGACCACATATTTTGAAGGCTAAAAGACTCCAGAATGCAATAATTAGTGGGGTAAGAGATTAGCTAGGATTTATAACACCACTGTGGAAAATGAAGTGAGACGTACAAAGGAAAGGCTGGTAAACAAGACAACGTGCCATGTGATGCTACTGTTTAGTACAGTTTTAGTCATGCCTCAGTGCAGACATCAACCACGTATATGTTTTAATACCTTACTCTCAGATCATGTCTGAACAAAATATTAATTTGTTTTAATCAATCCAGCCAACAAATAAAAGCAGTACAAAGTAGCAGATAGTTAGGAGACAGAAGCTGCAAGGCTAGCAGCAGTAATTAAGGGTTAAGTATCAAAGGGTAACGGAAGGAAGCCATTTGTGGTGCGATTCTCAGAAGTGTCCTAAACATTGATGGAAAAAGGTCAAGAACTCTGATCAGAATCAGCACGTCAGAGAAGGAAACTGCATAAGGAGTTTGAGATGTACCAGCCGTAGGATGTAAGACCTGCAAGTCGAAAATATAACAAGAACAAATAGTGACAAACAGCTGCAAAACAAAATATCAGGGTGGACAAGAGAAAGAGTGCCCTTGCTGGTGAACAGTGGAAGGTCATTTCATAACCTCTAAAACAGGTTATAAAACAATTTTTTTAACCCTTTCACATGAACTTGTTACTTAACCATTTACTAGTCACTGCAGCAAATGTTTTTTACCAAGAATCCTTGACATAGATATTCTCTGCTTCAGCTTCACCTGTCACCATCTGAAAGTGATCCGATGGATGGTATTCCATTCCAGAGCTATTCAATGCACATGGATGCAAACTGCACTGCAGTTGTTAAGCCAGTTCCTGATTTGAGATTCTCGACCCCAACAAATTGGCAAACTTTGCAAAATAATGGATAATACACAAGCTGGCCTCCAGTCTCTGATAGTGAATTATGTGCCAGCAGGTGAAAATACTGAGAAATACATCCAATTTCTTCCCAAGTGCATACCAACAGGACTATGCCAAGAAAAAATAAGAGCACTGTTTCCTACTAATGGACTTTCTTTAGACTTACCAGTTTAGGGCTACTTTCTTTAGTAAATAAAAAGTGATCAGTTGGCATAATGGCTAAGGTTCTTGCCTCCCATGCTTAAGGTACAAGGTTCAATCCTGACCTCCAGCCAATGCCTCTATGGAGTTTGCATGGTCTCCCTGTGCCTCTATGGGGTTCTTACCACCTCCCAAAAACATGCTGTTTCCACCTCAAACTCACCCAAGAACAGAGTTGTGGGCAGCAGGACAAATGCTAAATGATGCCCTATAGGGGGAAAGAGCTGTACAGACCAAATACTTGAGCATCAACTGTTGTGCAGTGTCCTCAATATAGGACAACATAGATCACAAACTGAATCATGTCAGGGCTAGCCACCTGGTGTAAAATATGTCTCTAGGTGATTCAGTCCTTGAAAGTTGGACATAAAACCAAATCAATCCATCAAAAAAGAATTCCTACACTCACTGTTAGTTCTCTGACAGGACATTGCTTGGAAGTGGGTGGCATGATGGTAAGGAGAAGGGCAAGGGGCAATATGGAAGGGCAATGCAGCAAAGCCACTTAGCTTGGGAAATGATGTGGGAACTGCAGTAGGGGAGAGTCTTAAGAAGTCAGTGAAGACAGTAATTAGAATTATGGATATACTCAGACTTCAGCCTAATGATTGCACAGTATTTATAATCTCAGCCTATGCCCAATAGCAGGGCTGTGATACTGAGGAAAAGACTGGATTCAGATATCAGTTGCAGGACCTACAGCATAAAGCAGAACAGCATGAGTCGGTCTTGATAATGGGGGACCTGAATGCACATATCGAGACAGATAGAACAGGATACGAGTCGTGCCTGTATGACGGCAGGACAACAGGAATAAAGAACAAGCCATTCTAGAGTTGTCTGGAAAATGGTTTGATGGTGGCCAACACATGGTTCAGCAAAACAGACAGTCAAAATCACATGCAAGAGTGACCAAATGCAACTCAGGTAAACTGCCACCTAGCAAAAAAAAAAAAAAAAGGGCAGTGAGGTAGAATCAATGATTGCAAAGTCATCTCCAGCGAAACAGTTGGCCCACAGCATAAACCACTGGTCAGCTGTAAGCAGTTGTCAGAGAATGCTCCATGGTCAACAAAGACTAGAGTCTTTCCAAAGACATGCATCTGAAGCATTTCTCCCTGGGGCTCTGCTGAAAATAAGCTCTGTCCTAGTTAGACTTTCCCAGTCAACAAATGTTAAATAATTAATTCAAAAATAAAAATCTGGAAGATGACTGGAGAGAAAGGTGCAATAATTCAAGGAATTACTCAGGGCTCTAGCACTTCAGAAAGGAGGAAATAGGTGTAGTTGAAGAATGACAGTGCCTCAAAAAAGCATGTGTGAGGACTACAGAATACACAGGTGAGCCAGGTATGGAAATAAGGTACATAAGGAAAGCTGGTGGTGGAATGCAAAGGTCCAGGAAGTCAGAAAGAAAGAAGTGCAGGAAAAAGTGATAGAAAAGATAGACCAGGCTAAGAAGCAATACAGGTTGGCTAACAAAGATGCTAAGACAGCAGTTGCAATAGCAAACAGCAAGGTATCAGAAGCATTCTGCCAACTTCTGGAAAGTAACTCAGTAGATGGCACAAATTTCCTTGCAACCTTATGAAGTTTAATACAGAAAGAAATATAATCAGACACCCTTACGTTCATAGGTGTGTACTAAGCTAATGGCTCTGGACCCTTTACAAGCCTAGCCCATAGGATTACCCTGGCATCGTGCCACCCGACCTTAGTTCCCAGTGCCTCTGTCGAGCAGAGCCACTGGAGTGATCCCCGCGATGAATTTTCTATTTACCCATCGACTCATCAATATTTCTCTTGAAGAGAGCCAGTGAGGTGCTCTGTTTGACATGTATGGGAAGTCTATTCCAGAGCATGGGCACTCTGGGTTATGAATCTGTCCCTCCAGCACATTCTGTTGATTGTGGTAATGAGGTTGAGGTCTCTGGAGCATGTGGTGCGGAGGGATTTAGATTTCTTTAGATGTAGCATTTCTAACAGAGCTGGGTCAGACATGGCTTTGTAAGTCAAGCAAAGATCACCTCTAAGTAGGTGATATGAGACCATGAATAGTTGGAGTTTTTTGAGTCTGTCCATATAGGACAAGTGTTTAAGGCATAGCATCCTCTTTTTGAGGTACCTTTGAAGCCTCTCCAGTTGTTGCAGGTGTCCGGTGCATGCATGCCAAATGGGGCATTGTACTCTATGATTGGCCAAATGAGGGAAGAGTAGAGGGAGACAATGACCTCTTTCTTCCTGGATGCAAAACCCTTAGTAATGAGATGTGCCACATAGGACTTTGACACAGTGGCAATGTGGTGGTCAAAAGAGAGGTTGCTGTCAACCTTTGTTCCCAGATCACTTATAACTCCTCCTGTGTTCAGTGGACTACTATAGATGTGCTAATTCATGAGAACCAGGTTTTTTCCAAAGGGGATGACACATTTTTTGGCATTGAGCTTAACGCCATGGTTCTGACACCAGTTGCTGGTCTCAGTGAGGCCTTTCTGTAGGATGTCTACATCACTTAGAGAGTTAATAATAGCTCCCAACATGCAATTGTCTGCGAACTTTGTCAGCCAGAGACCTTTCGTGTTGACTTGGACTTCAGAGAAGTGGAGACCAAACAGGAGAGGACCCAGGACCGAAACCTGTGGGATTCCACTAGTGACTGCTCAGCAGTGTGACTCTGAGTCAGCTACTTTCACACTATGGGTTCTATCTGTGAGCCAGTTTGTAACCCACCTAGTGATATAGGGGTTGATTCCTAGTTTAGTGAGTTTTTCTATGATTCCTGAGTGGGGAATGGTATCAAAGGCTTTGGCCAGATCAAGGTAGGCTGTATGAACCACCTTGCCTTCATCCACAGCTCTGTTGACTGACTCAAAGAAGTCTACCAAGTTGAGCAGGCATGACCTACCCTTCACAAAACCAAACTGTGTGGGATCCAGAGTCTGGAGATTCACTATATCCTTGTTTATTAGGTCCATGATGATGCGTTCCATAGCTTTGCATATCAGACTCATCAGGCTAAAGGGGTGATAGTTCCCAGGGTCTGTATTTGCTCCTCCTTTGTGGAGACGGATGACTGTAGCAGTGCACCCTTCAGTAGGGACAAAGCCTGAGGTGAATCTGTGATTGAACAGGGCATACAGGTAAGGTGCCAATTCACTCTGTAGTTCATGTAAAGCACAGCCAGGGATACTGTCTGGTCCCATATAACCTGGTTTCTTGGCATTGGACAGTGCTGTTTTAACCTGTGCAGAAGTAATACTGGATGCCTGGCAATCTACTGGTATTGTGATTGGTCCTTTGGGGGGGGGGAGAAAGGGGTAAAAAGTTGGCACTGAATCTGTCGGCCAGTATATTGGCAATATCTGTTGGCGCGGTATAGGAGGTACCATTGTGCAGTAGCTCAAAGCAAATCTGGGTATTACCGTGGAGATTCCCTACATAACTATAGAAGGCCTTGTGGCTGCCTTTACTATCTGCTGCTATTCTGTTTACATACCTAGCTTTAGAGGATTTGATGAGGGATATCAGCTTTTTTTAAGGCTGATGGAGTTTTTCCAGTCTTGGGACTTCACCTTATTCCACATCAATTTCCTCCTTCTGTTGTAGAGTTTATGGCAGGGGACCACCAGATTGGCTTCCTTTTTTTGGAGGAGAGTGTCTTGGTTCTGTTGGGTATGATGAGATCCGTGCATTTGTGTACGTGTTTGTACAGTACATTGGCGTATGATTCAGCAGTCATGTAAGTATTCTCCATTTGCATGGGTGCGGTGAAGGTAGCCACCTTTGCAGTGGGGGTGGGAGGGTATCCAAGGTGATTAGTTTGTGGTCAGATCTAACCAGGGAGGAGTTAACTACTGGTGTAGAGCAGCAGTCGCCCATGTTGGTAATGACCAAGTCAAGGATATTGCTAACTCCAGTGGGGGTAAAAACGAGCTGGTCCAGGGCATTGGAATTAATGAATTCCAGGAAATGTTGGGCAAGTGTGTTGGTACATGAGTAGCTTTCCCAGTTAATGGAGGGGTAGTTAAAGTCGCCCAGTATGAGGGTGTTAGGTTGGACCCTAATATTCTCCAGGGTGATTAGGAATGTGGAGTGTGAGTCTTGAGACATGGTTGGGGACCTATAGCAGGCTATGAACTGAATCGTTGTCTTACCCAATGTTAGCTGCACTTGCTTCTGAGCCCCCCCCAAGCCTTTCTGTGTTGGAAGTCTTCTAGCTTATCAGTGGGAGTGGTAAGCACTAGGCAGCCTATCTATCACAAGAGTGGTTTCTGGCCCAGAAATTGTAGTTTATTGGCCGTTTGAGCAGTTGTTCCATCTCTTTCTACTTTCTGGTTTTAAAAGCCTGCATTTGCATTTGTTTCCCACCTTTCCTGTAACTAGTCTAGTCCAGATACGGATTTTCTGTATCCAGGACTGTTTGTAAGCTTCTGAGCCCCCAAGCCTTTCTGTGTTGGAGGGAAGCATTCTAGCTTATCAGTGGGAGTGGTAAGCACTAGGTAGCCTATCTACCACAAGATCCAGGTACAGATTCTTAGTTTTAGCACTTGAATTTGCTTATTCATGCTCAGCACTTGTTCAGAACTTGTTGTTAGCACTAAATAAGCTACAAATTACTAGAGCACTCAACCTTCCTCTTTACCTAGAGGTAAACAGTTTTTGTACTTACTTTCCTCACTTGCTTAGAGAAAAGCAGCTCTTATACTCACTTTCCTCACTTGTCTAGAGGAAAGTAGTTTTTTTATTCAGGCATGTCCAAGGGTCACAGCTCCCAGTGTTCTCTCCTGTCTATCTGATGAATCTGGGCATCTTGAGGCAATGTAGCAATTGCTTCATATACACAGACAACCCTCTTCTCCTACCACCCAAAACCACAACCTGAGAGAAATGCACTTATCTAGCCAAACTGGAGGTAAAGCTCTCTCCAACCAAGACTGAACTTGACAGTCAAGAAAAGGTAAACACTTGCACCACACCACACTCATCACATAGTCCAACTAAACCTACACCACCAAAATCCACACAAAGAAACAGAAAAACATTCACAGAGGCTCTCAATAATCTGCTCAAGCAACAGAGACATCCAAAACAGAAATTCAAGCAACCTCCACCCCCAGCACAACCCAAATGACACAGCCCACAGACTGTGTGCCAATAAACCACAGCCCATAAGGTGAATCAACATACCCAACACACTAGTCATAGGCGACTCTAAAGTCAGGCACACTGATGTCCCACTCACCAGGCTAAACAAGGAGAAGGTTACTGTCAGCTGCCTGTCAGGTGCCAGGATCCACCACATAACCCACACACTCAGGTCACTCCACAACAAGTACAAATATGACTCTGTCATTGTCCATGCTGGTGTGAATGACCTGAGACATACCTCTCTGGACTACATGAAAAGAGATATAGAAGAGCTCTCTGATCTGGTAGCCCAGGCAGGTATGACCCTAGCCCTGAGTAGCATTCTGCCATCACCCAGAATGATACCACAGTACAAGGACAAAATGATTGACTTCAACAATTGGCTAAGCTTCTGGTGTCATTCTAAGGGGATCCAGTATCTGTCTGCCTGGGACGACATGGTCGACAGACCACGATGCTTTGCCAGAGATGGCCTGCACCTGTCGCCCCTGGGATTCCGGATACTGGCTAAGGCACTTGCCACCCCTATATAGTGCCTTTTTAGGCAAGGTTCAAATGACAAATTCACCACTGTAACAGGAACAAGCAAGCAAAAACTGAGGGTAATGCTACTCAATGCTAGAAGTCTAAATCTCAAAATGCAGTCACTCAAGACACTCCTTAAAATGGAGAACATCGATATCTGTGCAGTGACTGAGACCTGGTTCAAGCTCTCTAGGGAGCACCCCTGCATTACCAGGCTATAACTCATACCACACTTTTTGGCCATCTAACCTGGACCAGAACACCAAAGGCAGAGGTGCATCCATATTCATTAAGGATATCCACATCTCCGGGCTAGTTGCGCAGCATAATGCATCTGAGGTTATCAAAGTGCAACTAACTCTGGGCAAAACTGCAATCTACATTGTAGCTTGCTACACATCCCTCACCATGCCCCAGGATTCCCACTCCTCTTTTCTTGATATACTGGAAAATATTAGGGTTCAACCAAACACCCTAATAATGGGTGATTTCAACTACCCCACTATTAACTGGGAAAATTACTCATGTACCAACTCCTTTGCTCAAAGCTTTCTGGAATTCATAAATTCCAATGCCCTGGATCAACTTATCCACACCCCCACCGGGGGCAACAATATCCTAGACCTAGTCATTACCAACATGAGTGACCGGTGTGCCACACCTAAAGTCAACTTCTCCTTGGTCCGACCCAACCATAAGCTAATCACCCTAGATATCCACATCCCGCCCCCACCCACCATTAAGGAAACCACAGTAAAAATTTCTCCAAAGCCAACTTCATGCTTCTTAAGACAGAAATGGCGAACTTCATGACACCCATGCAGATGGACAATACAGTTACAACTGCTGAATCCTACACAAATGCACTCTATAAGCACTTACACGAGTGCATGGCTCGTGCTATCCCAAACAGAAACAAGACACTATCCTCCAAAAAAAAGGAAGCCAATCTTGTGGTCCCATGCCATAAACAAACTCTACAACAGAAGGAAGAAACTGTTGCAAAAGAGAGTAAAATCCCATGAGTGGAGGAGCTCCCTGGTCAGCCTCAGTAAGAAGCCAAGATCCCTTATAAGATCTTCCAAAGCTAGCTATGAAAACAAAATCACCACTGATTCTAAGGGCAACCACAAAGCATTCTATAGCTATGTCAAAAACCTCAGTGGCAACACCCAGATCTGCTCTGAGTTACAGCACAACAGCACAAAAATTACAGAACCAATTGATATTGCCAACATCATGGCAGATAGGTTCAGTGCTAACTTTACCCCCCTCTCACCCCCTAAAGGGCCCATATCTATACAGGAAGAATGCAGACTCCCTGTAATCACATTTACGCATGTAAAAGCTGCACTTTCTAAAACCAAAAACACAGCATCCATGGGACCGGACAACATCCCAGGCTGCGTCTTGCACGAACTTCAGAATGAACTGGCTCCCCACCTAAGCACCATGTTCAATCATAGTCTCACGTCAGGCTTTGTGCCCACTGAACGGTGCACAGCAACAGTTATCCCACTCCACAAAGGGGGAGCCACCACTGATCCTGAAAACTATCGCCCTATTAGCCTGACGAGCCTGGTCTGCAAGGCCATGGTGCATATCATGGAACTCAAACAAAAACATTGGTAACGTCCAAACTCTGGACCCCACCCAATTCGGGTTTGTGAAAGGCAGATCATGCCTTCTGAACCCGATCAACTTCCTTGAGGCAGTCACCAAAGTCGTAGATGAGGGTAAGGTGGTTCACACAGCCTATTTTGACCTCACCAAGGCTTCTGACACCATCCACCATTCTGGAATTATAGCTAAACTTGGTATAAATCCCTATGTCACAAGATGGGTTGCCAACTGGCTCACTGACAGAACCCACACTGTAGAAGTTGCAGACTCCAAATCTGACTTCAAACCAGTGACAAGTGGAGTACCACAAGGTTCAGTCCTGTGACCTCTCCTGTTTGGTAACTACTTCTCCGAAGTACAGGCTAACACAGAAGGCCTCTGGCTAATGTAGTTCGCAGATGACTGCAAACTGGGAGCCATAGTCAAGTCCTCAAATGATGTGGGCATACTACAGAAGGGCCTCACTGAGACAGATGCCTGGTGTCAGAGGCATGACATCAAGCTCAACGCCAAAAAGTGTACTGTCATCTCCTTTGGTAAAAACTCTGTACCCATGAACTACCACAAACTGCAGTCTACTTAACGCCAAATGCGTGATAAGAGACCTTGGGACCAAGGTGGACAGTAGTCTCTCCTTTGATAATCACATCGCCACAGTAGTCAGGATATCCTTCTATGTGGCACACCTCATCACAAAAGGGTTCTTATTCAGGAAAAAAGAGGTCATTGTTCCCCTCTACTTGGCACTCATTAGACCCATTATAGAGTACAACGCCCCTTTTGGAATGTACCTCACAAGACATCTGCAGCAGCTGGAAAGGCCACAGAAGTACCTCACAAAGAGGATTACTGGCCTCAAACAGATGCCCTATACAGACGGTCTCAAGAAATTCCAGCTTTACTCTGTAGCATATCGGCTACTCCAAGGGGATCTCTGCCTAACATATAAAGATATGTTAACCCCAGAGCTGTACTACACCTAAAGAAATCCCACTCCCTCTGAGCTACATGCTCTAGGGACCTAAACCTTGTCACCACAATAAACAGGGCATGCTGTAGGGATAGATTCCTGTCCCAGAGACTTCCTATACTCTGGAACAAGCTACCCATCTATGTCAAGCAAAGTTCCTCATTAGCACTCTTTCAAGAAAAATCTTGATGAGTGGATGGGAAATAGGAAATACACCCCAGGGATCACTTCTTTGGCTCTGCTCGACAGAGGCACAGGAAATTAACTTTCTTGGGTGGCATAAACCAGGGAACCTTGTTAGTTAGGCTTACTTAGGCCCTCGGGCAGATAGCCTAGTACCTACCTATGAACCTATAAAGTATCTCAGATGCTTTATGTTGGGCTACCAGTCTGGAGGTGTGCGCATCCTTTATGAATATGGAAACACCACCACCTTTGGAGCTTCGGTCCAAGTTCTGGGGCCAAAAGGTGTGGAATGAGTTGTAGTCTGGTAGTGCAGGGGTGCTTTCTGCTGCCTTGAACCAGGTCTCTGTTATGGCACAAATGTCGATGTTCTCCATTTTAAGGGGGTGCTTCGAGCCAGTGCATTTTGAGATTTAGACTTCTAGCATTGAGCAGCATGACCCTCAGATTGCATTTGATTGTAGCTGTTATGGTGGTAATTTGGTCTTTGGAACACTACCTAAAAAGGCACTATAGGGGTGGCAAGAGCCTTGGCCAGTATCCAGAAGCCCAGGGGTGACAGATGCAGGCCATCTCTGGCAAAGCATTGAGGTCTGTCAGTCATGTCATCCCAGGCAGACAGATACTGGATCCCCTTAGAATGACACCAGATACTTAGCCAGTTGTTGAAATCAATCATTTTCTGCTTGTACTGTGGTTTCATTCTGGGTGATGGTAGGATGCTGCTCAGGGCTAGGGTCATACCTGCCTAGGCTACATAATCCGAGAGCTCCTCCATGTCTCTCTTCATGTAGTCCAGGGAGGAACGTCTCAGGTCATTCACACCCACATCTACAATGACAGAGTCATATTTGTACTTGTTGTTGAGGGACCTGAGTGCGTGTGTTATGTGGCAGATCCTGGCACCTGACAGGCAGCTGAATGTTACTTTCTCCTTATTCAGCCTAGTGAGTGGGACATCAGTGTGCCTCACTATCGAGTCACCTATGACTAGTTCATAAAGGATGTCAGCAACAACCTTCACCAGTCCATGGGACAGATGATGTATTTTTGGTCCGTTTCTCAGAAAATGTGTGTGTTTTTTTCTAGCAAATCATTGGGGAATCAAGTTATTAAACAATGCTAGACATAAGTTTCCAACTTCACTTCCTTCAGAAAATTCTTATAATATGAAACCTGTTGTCCTAACAAACTTTCCAAGTTGTTAAGAGCAATATTAAAATCTCTCCTTGATTTTAGGTCATTGTCTCCACCCCCACCCCCACCCCCCTTGGTTTTGGCTTTGTCCAGAATTCTTGCACTAAGAGGTTGAGAGGTATTTTGTGGCTACTGCTGACATTTCCACGGATCTCACTGCAATCCAAAACTGGTTTCTCATTTATTCTTCCCTAAATTAACTGCACTAAAACAAAACCTATGAACTCACTAGCCTACACCAGGCCATCAATTCACCCACCCTAAAAGAACCCAATGTAAGTTTACTCCTTAAAATAACTCTGCCTCTATATTGATCTGCCTAATATTTAACAGCCAGAAACCTCACCACAAAATTTTTAAGCAACTGAAAAGAAGTGCCATCGAACATCCTCTTTGTGCCTGTAACATAATCTATTGTAAATACTGTAAATATAATATGTTATAAAAATAGACATTGTGACCACTAAATTTCTGGGGGGGGGGGGTTGTATTGGTTTATAGAATGTCAACTGTATTTCACATAGTATGAACACTTCTAGTTCCAAATCTCTTCACTTAAAAAATAAAATTGGGGACAAAAGTATAAAACTTAATAAATATTATCAATAAATGGTGTTTTATCAAGAAAGCCATTTAGAACAGGGAGATCTGTTTGAATGTAGATCTCTCCTTAAGATAGTAACCAAAGCAGATTCACAAACCGACAGCTCCTAGAATGCTAGACTTCTGTTCTAATGTTGATCCCCCCTAAACATGACACCAGAGGCAAGAGCCTCTGGAATGCTACAGCTTTGTTTTAGCTCTACTGGCTAACTGCACATGTGAGTATATAAATAAGCAGAAATGGTGGGGGCAAGGTTTCCCCACATGGAAGGTACAGGGAAGCTTACCCCTGCAAAACAAAAATGTTTAGCCATTTTACTTTAACATCACTGGTGTGCATTTGTGGAGTTTGTCTCACGTTACTTTTTAGCAGACTAACTTCTGTTTTTATAATACATCGGTTAGAATAAGACAATTCACACCACCATGCATTTTTTGAAGAATAAAGTCGAACTATAATTTTTGTGTCTGATCTCCAGTTTTCACTACAAAACACTAAGTATAAGGGGAAAAATAAAATTTAGAGGCAAAGTTAAGGACAGCTGGGAGTTTTTTTCTTCAAACTACACTAAACCACAACTCTTACTTTGTGAGTAATAAATGTCCTCTACACCAAACTCCTCTGTACTTTATAATGGCTACCAGTCACTGATTTAAAAGACTCACCCTTTCAAATCTGCAGCTGGAAAAACAGCATTTGAATATTGCACTTACCTGCTAGGAAAACCTACCACTAGATACGAGAAAAACAACCTCTTCAAATCTTCCCATCAAAAAATAAAGACCATCTCTTTGCTTAAAATAAGTGCAAATGTTTCAATGATTTTGGTTAATAGTACTTCAGGTTAATATCTCCACTGCAATACTTGTGTAATCACACACATAAACCCCCCCAAATACAACTATAGGTTCTCACCACCTTCCTGTAATCCTCACTGGCCTACTTTTTAAAATGCCTACCCATTCTTGTAGCAGTCTTCCTCCAGTTACACCAGTACCACTTCCTCTGGCACCTATTACCAGAGCCAAAGCTACTAAATGAGTGATATATCAGTTCACAAATAAATTAAAGGAGTCAATTCGTTGAAAAAGAACTAAAAAAACAAGAGTTTCTGCACCACAATCCCTGCCCCCCCCCTCCCACAGCCCCTGCCCCACCAAAGTCCAAAAACATTAACGCCAAGGTTCCCCTAACCCTCTGGACAAGTGAAAAATATCTTTGCCTAGGAAGTTCAAGAACCTGGGAGTTAACACTGACAATGGATGATAAAATGGGAATTGGGAGATCAGAAATATGGATGTCAGCCAGCCCTTCCTAGATGAACTAAATCTAGTTTTTCTCCCTATACTTACGCAACAAAAAAAAGTCCATAACTGTCTATAATTTTTAACTTCTACACCAACACCCTTTTCCTACAAATATATACTTGCCATGCATAGCCAGCCTTAGGCATAGGCCAACTAGGCAGCCACCTAGGACGCCACTCTAGCAGGGGCACTTTTCCAGTATTTATTTGGTGTAGGTAGACCAGGATGGGGGCACCAGCTGGTGTGTGGGAGGCACCATGGAGCCCTTTTGCCTAGGGCACCAGTTGACCTAAGGCCACTCCTGTTGCCATGACCTTGGCCATCTGACCATATAATTCGCTGTGGAATTAAATCAACAAATGCTTTGTCATGTTATTCTTGCTGAGATGTAACCTCCGTTACTTTTGTACCCTTGTAGGGATCTGATTAATCCACTGTCTTTGTGGAGTACCTTTTAAAGAATGTGCATTTTTATTAAGTTTCATTCATTGAATAAAGTTTTTGTAACTTTCTCCAAACCTTTGCAATCTCAGTTGAGGGGGTGCAGGAAAAATGGCATCTACAGGGGGATTTTCTGGGAGGTTTTACCTCAAACATTTAAAAATAACTTTTGGTGAATGCTAGTTCATTTAGAGGGGGTTCACCTGCTGTGGTTTTGCTGAGAAGTGACTCAGTCTGATTAAACATCTGCATCATTTTTATTTGTTTTGTACTGCAGGTCATGATGCAAAAAAAAAAAAATCCTC
Source organism: Protopterus annectens (assembly GCF_019279795.1). Lineage (NCBI taxonomy): Eukaryota > Metazoa > Chordata > Ceratodontiformes > Protopteridae > Protopterus > Protopterus annectens. Next base: position 1,030,433,133 of record NC_056733.1, read on the forward strand.
TGGACCAGTCCATTCACCATGTAAAACATGTTCTAAATATTAAAATGAACTAAAAAGCAGAACTGCTTTCCACGAGTATCTAGATATAAACCTCTAAAGAAAACAGAAATATAGAAGTACGAATGTCCCAACTAAATGCATTGTTTCCTTCATGTTTAGAGTGTCATCTTGAGATGAAGACTGCAGGCAGAAAACAGCATGGGGCAGATTAACATTGCAAACAAGTTCACACACAAACACCTTTTCCTCTCTCCTTATAAATTCCTTCAGCTTCAAAGAAGAAAGTGGATTGTTTAAAATAATGATTCACACAACTCCTTCTCATGTTTACCATTTCAAAGCAAGACTGAATAAACTACTTTGCTTAGTCTACAGGTACTGGGGAAAAGCAGGAGGCTTCAGACACATTATGCCCCATCTTCAATTACACTACAATACAATAAGCTTTACCACCACGGCAGTGTGCTGCCACAGATTTAAGTGGTTTGTCTTGTATTCAAGGCCTCATAAGATAGAAGCAACAAGTTATTTTCTCAAAAAAAAATCTGCATTAGCTTTAACTTAATGCGATATAGTTCTAGTACATCCTTGGGAAGTCACTATTTTATTTCAGACTCAGATAAACTAAACATGTTGTGGATGTTTATCCTTACCTACAGCAGTGAAAATGAGAATGTAACCTTTACTCATTCTTGCAGATGTAATTTTACCATTTCTAAAAATCTGGTTTTGCAGTCACATGAAATATTCAGGACAAGGATAACACCACTGCCTCAGGTCTTCCATCACACAACTTTCCAAGTAACACCAGTGCATAAATTTGTAAAGCACAAAGTGTTCAGGCTTATATTAAACCCAGATATGTTGCACTATTCAAGAACTGAACCATATGCAATGTATGAACAGATTTAAAAATGTGATCCCCACCGGCTGATATCAACAAAACCACACTGTACAAGAACTACACAAAAATGTCACCAAGAAAATGCATTGTGTTTATATTGTATATATAACATGCCCCAAAACTGCACCTTTTACTATGTCAAAATTCAAAAAGGATTCAGTTTGGTTTAAAGGACAAGGTTTGGTCCACAACTTTTCCTGTTTTATACATTTTACAATATTTTTTCCAGTTTTACTTATTTTTGTTCTGGCCTTTTTTTCATCCCTCTGAGTCTGTATGTTGGCCGTTTCCACTTCCTTACCAGTCTGTACAGGAGCATCCTTAGATCAACTGGTTCCCTAGGCAAAAGGGCTCCATGGCGCCCCCCACCATATCACCCAGTGCCCTCATCCAGGTCTACCTACCCCAAATAAATACTGGAAAAGCACCCCTGCTAGTGCGGTGCCCTAAGCGGCCCCTAGTTGGCCTATGCCTAAGGCCGGCTATAAATCTATACTCTTGCAATTTCTGATTAACAGTTCCTCAGAACGGGAATCTCAACCCACCCCTAAGAATATGTCTCCCATCCAAGATTTGAATTGTATGAGTGATATCCTTACAGTATTCCCTTCCAAATCCACAACTTTTAATTTACTTTCTTAGACACTGTTACTTCAGGGATTTATTTCAGGCAGAAAGATTTCCAAGGCTGCACAGTATGATGGAAAAAATAGCCGAGCGATTTTCTAACAAAGGTAACTTTCTAATGTTGCATTATAGTCTTTCTGCATGTGCATTTCCCTTTTACAATTGCTCTCAACTGTTGCCAACTCTATACACATTTGCAGATCTCAAATCTCTTTATATACATATTTTACTGCAAGTGTTAACTCGGTATTCATTTGTATCACTCAAGTCACTTACATTTCTTGTGCTTCCTGGGCGGTGCCTACAATTAAGACCATGTAGATCAGTGTCATACCCTGGTAAACAAATTATAAACAAAACAAAAAAAATGCTTGCTGCTTTAAGAACATACCCTCCTAACAGCACTCTGGTAAATCAAGAAGAACATACAATTCTGTTAGCTTAGCACAAATCAAGAGAGAAGTTATTTAAAAAATGTTTATTTGCTCAGGCACTACAAAAAGTCATTAATGCCACTCCACATGACCCCCCCCCCCCCCCCAAGTACTCAACTAGGAAGCACCCAAACACTGTAGAATCTGGGTAACATATGGAACTAAACCTTCTATTTTAAGTTAAAAAAGTCGGGTCTTTAATGGGCCAAAAAGAACAAAGAGCAAACAAGACTTCCCAAAGCAGTTGCAGTTACAGACAATTCCTAGAATTCAACGGAACACGTGGAATCATTTCATGTTGGGTTACCACCACAATAATGCTGCTAGTTGTGCAAAATTAAAAGTATGGGTGCAATACTTCAGTTCCTCAAAGTGCAAATAATGTACAGTGTAGGCAAACACAGCCTATTTACAATGTTTTCAGTCACTTTCATAGAAAGAACTACCCTTTGAAGGTATAATGTGTTCACAGAAAAATACATCAAACCAAATTACATGTGAACGAGAAGTGTGTAACGAGGGGGGAAAAAGTTCAGTCTAAAAAGTGCTGCCATCATAAATAAAGTATCAAACAGCAGCATTTTTTAAAGTTCAGTGTCAATGTCTCCAGCTATCGTCTGTGTCCACGATGTCTGCGTTTGGTGTTGTTATAGCTGCTGTTTCTTTCTCTTTTGGCACAATAGTGTTTTGTCACCACTTGTTTGCACTGCTCACATTTCACAGTGCAGCACCAGTGAAACTTGCAGTTACAGCTGCTGACTATCTCGGTTCGTTTCTCCTCAACTCTGAGGCCACACTCTATACAGAGTCTCTTACAGCTGCGCTTCTCCCACTGTGACAGATTCTTACCACTTTGGAGGCACTCTCTGCCCTCTGTTCCATGAAGCCCAAGACTAGTGTTGCGTGCACAGTAATCAGGCGAGTCTTCTAGATAAACTAGTTCTGATCGTGGAACGATGCTGAAAGCATCAGCAATGGCACCTCTGTTGTCAGCACTGTTTCCAGCTTTCATCCGCCTTTTGTCCATATCAAGCTTTTCGGCATGGCCGTGTTTGATTTTCAGATAATTCCCAATGTCTCTGAATTCGGCCAGCTGAAGCCAGCACGTCTGAATACTACAGCTCCCAGAAACACCATGACACTTGCATGTCCTTTTCATGGTTGCTCGAACAGCCTGCAAAAAAATAACATAAGAAAAAGTTAATTATCAAGTATTATTACTCAACAATACTGACAAATATGCAAGGAACTTTTATTTGCATTTAATTCCAATGTTGACAGGATTTATACAATTTTACTTTGATTCATTTGATGACTGCATATTCAGTGGACACAGAGGAGAGGCTTTTAAGATGCTGAAAGCAGAACAGGTGCACACAAAAGGACCAGCAAACACAAATGACCAAAAAATGGACTCATAGATTATTATTAGACTAATGACCCGGGGGGGGGGGGGTCTTTCTAAGGCTAGCCAAGTTTTCCTGAAAGAATGGCATCCTGTATCCCAATAGAGCATTGAGGGCCAGGCATTTATAAGCTACCTCTATCCATAAGGGACATGGGTGCCAGGCCTGGTGTAAATTTCCTATTCTCTATCCACTGGTCTAGGCTGCACTTAAAATGGGTACTAGACGAACTCAGACAAACATGAATAGGAATGTAGGAGAGAGACTGAGTGGAGGGGAAAGGGCAGGTTAATTATTGTCTTGTATTCTTTTTGTAAGGAACCTATGAGGTCACTATAGTTGCTGCATATGCCTGCTCAGGTATATAAAGGGAACCTTGTACTCTGACTGGGTCTGATAAGAGCAGTGTACAGAGGAAAAATGACCTATTTGGACCTAGATGCCATGCCCTTACTTGTAAGTTGTGCAACATAAAAGGATTTCCTCACCAATGTGGCCACATGGTGATTGAAGATTAAGGCTACCAGCTGTGTGCGCACCCAAATCCCTGATCATTGTGTCCTCTCTTAGGGCACATTATCAACATGGTAATTAGCTGGGATGGTTGACTTCCCAAAGGGTACAATTCCACATTTCTTAGCATTGAGTTTAAGACCATGGCTTTGCCACCATTTGTTAGAGATGTGCCTTGTTGAAAAATTATAGTGTCTGCAAGGGAGTCTATAACCCCCAGCTTGCAATCATCTGCAGACTTAGTCAGCCACAAACTTTCAGCATTTGCTTCAATTTCAGATAAATTGATGCCAGAAAGGAATGGGCCCAGTGACAAGCCCTGGGGGACTCTTGCTAGTGACTTGCCACTTGGCGAGCCTCACCTATTTTTACTTTCTGAGTCCTATCAATGAGCCAGTTGGCTAATCAGCAGGTGATAAAAGGGTTTATACCTAAATTAGTAAGCTTGTCTATAATGCTTGAGTTAGTATTGTATCAAAACCCTTATCCAGGTTGAGGTAAGCTCCGTGGACAGTGTTGCCATCATCCATTGCTTTGGTAACCCTCTCAAAGATGTTCACCAGATTTAATAGGCATGACCTTCCTTTAAAAAAGCTGAACTGTGATGGGTCCAGCATTTGAAGGCTACCTATGTCCTCATTTATCATGTCCATGATGACTCTTTCCATGGACTTGCATATTAAGCTGGTCAGACTTATAAGCCTGTAGTTACCCAATCAGTGGTTGGACCTCCTTTGTGCAGGGGAATTACTGTAGCCATCTTTAATTCATTGGCACAAAACCCGACTGTAGGCTCCAGTTGAAAAATGATTCAAGTGGACAAAAGAGGTCATGTTTTATGCTATTTAGTAAGCATCCTTAGAGGTTAATCGAGGGCTAATTCATGCACTGTTTTTGGCCTTGGAAAGTGCAATGATGACTTGTTCCCTAGAAATGGTTGGGGAGATTGTGGTATGCAATATTTCCTTTGGGCTACTGGGGGGGTGGGGGAAGGGGGAGGTAAGGGTTTTGAATCCTACACCCTTGACACTGAAAGGAGAAGAATTAATCCACTACACTAACTAAGGAACTAGCATTGACAGTACTTTTTAGTGAATGTGGCAAATTTTCATCAAGCTAGCAATGAACCGCACCATGCATTTCCAAAAAAACATACAATTTTTAAGGGTTACCTAACAAAATAACAGAAATCAAAAGTATATACAAGTAGCATTTTCTTACTAATATATCTAGAAGGCAGCTTATAACTGATTAGAAAATGCTAAGGGTTCCTGTAGCAGGGGGAGATAAAACTTACTTTAATCTGGGTTTATAATTCCATAATAAGCCTTGTCAAAATGTTTCCGTGTAACCTCTGGTTACTACCCAAATTGAGTTTGCAGATTGCCTCAGGGATCATAATGGTTTCTTCTTTGTATGCTGCTTTCCTCCAGCCTTGGAGAGGGCATGCTTCCTTAGTGACTCTTAATTTCCCTACAAGGTTTATGATGGAACTGCATCCCACTCTGCGGGATGACACCGGAGACACACTCATCTACTCCATCTCAAGTATGGATAAACAATTCACTGCTAATGGGTGAAAGAAAACCTTAAGTCCAAGAGTGGTGCACATAGTTACTTGTCAAACACGCTACTTTAGCATTTATTATACAGACCAGCGCTGATGTACCACAGTGCAACATAATACAATAAATGTAACTATAACTATAAAAACAACAGAGAAAGACAAGTTCCTTCAAAGCCTCAATTACAACTGTTGTCTACAGCACCCAATTTTCACTCCTCCACGTCTCCTCAAACATGAACTGTCACAGGGAAAAACAATCCAAAAAGTTGCAGGCACCCTTTGTCTGTTTATGGCTTCTGTTTTTTTAGTGAGCACTAGTTAGAATAGCAACCCGCTATTAGTGAGTGTGAGAGAGTGTGTGTGTGTGTGTGTGTGTGTGTGTGTGTGTGTGTGTGTGTGTGTGTGTGTGTGTGTGTGTGTGTGTGTGTGTGTGTGTGTGTGTGCGCGCGCGCGAGACACCTCCTTGGTGCAAGAAATCTGGACTATGTCTGAAATAATTGGGGGGGGCAAAGACTCAAAAAAATAGTGACAAATTTTTAGTATTGGACTTAAACTTAAAGTTGCTAGAAAAATAGAATTTGACTTAAAATGCATTTTTTTGAATGATATTATGTTAGAAACTCAAATATAGGTTAGTGACTTCACTCCTCAGATGATATAAAAGATTTGCCAGAAAAACTACAAAGTTTATCGAGGAGCAGACAAAAAACATGAGGCAAACATCTGGGCATTCAGTGAAAATCTGGACAGTCGAGGTGTGTGTCTATGTGTCTGCGTGTGTGTGTGTGTGTCTATGTGTCTGTGTGTGTGTGTGTGTGTGTGTGTGTGTGTGTGTGTGTGTGTGTGTACACGCATGCTCATGGGTCTATGAAATCTACGGTTATAAAAATCAGCAGTATTAAATCCAGAGCTCTTTAGCAGAAGGAAAATGTATTGCTTCAAGAAGCCAACAATAAAAGCACAACCAAATATTCCAGTTTAGTCAACTCTTCTTCACCTTAAAGACTTAAGCACACATCTATAGGCAAGCAGTTAATGACAATATAGTCTTGGGTGTGTTAAAGTCACTGAATGCTCCTCCCTTGGAAGTTTTAGGGCATATAAAACTCCTTGTGATCAGGAAAAGATGGCGCAGTATCGGGACGTAAGCTCCTATCCATCAGGAAAATATAAGCACAGTATTGGGACATAAGCTCCTATCCTGCCCTACAGAAAAGTTGGCTAACTGCTCTATCAACTATGGTCCCTAGGCCTGAGGGGCAAGCCAGTCTGAGAAGGTGGATGGCGGGGAAGGAAAATATACTATTTGCGTGATAGTCAATCCTGGCTGAGGGAGGCCAAAAATATAATTAAAAATAATCACTAAACTAGCAATGCAAAACCTATATAAACACAGATTTAACTCAGTACAGTAGTGTGGGGGAAGGCTCCAACAATGGGGGGATGGGCTTCATAACCAAATATTTTCCTGTTTCAGAATTGAGCTGCAAAGGTTTTCAAAATACATTTCAAGAAGTGTGATGACTGAAACTTCAGTAATATTAAAGCCAGAGTTCTGACGAGAAACCATTTAAGTCATTTATCAGCATTTTATAACTAATACCTGACTTGTTTCAGTAAACCTCTGTAGCAACTGGCATTACGAATCCTCGTGCATTATGGTATGATGTCATATGTTACAGAACCAAACTAAGCTGGAAATGTTAAGGGTGTCAGCTCCCACCCTTCTATCCCACACACACACACACACACACACACACACACACACACACACACACACACACTTCCCCATGCCAAGTTTATACAAAATCATCGCAAAACCATTGCTTTTGACAAAAAATATAAATTTGCTGGCCCAACAAGTGTGTTACATACCCAGTACAGAACGCCATTCAGATATCTCAAAAATATACAAATTTTACTTACTATTCTGCCTGCTTCGTTGTTGTGAAGATTCATTAATGCTCTGGCATCCTGCCCAGTCTCCAGAGCATCCACAAACTGTTTTGAAATCCTCTCTCCAAAGTCCACATTATCACTGCAGCCTCCCCAAATCCATCCTTTTCCTCCTGTTAAAAAAAATTAAAAAAATTAAAAAGGTACTTTTTTTTTAAACTTCTATTAAACAGCTGTAAACTCTCACATAAATCTCTTGACTTCCTTTTACTTGCTAATTTGTGACCCTGGAAGCAGTGCGTATTAATGTTGTACTACATCAATCCTCCCATTTAGCTAAATATTACAAACAGAAAAATAGGACCTTCTTTTAGTGATGTTTGGGATAACAGGTAGTAAGTCTGAAAAAGTAAATATAGTAAACATCCAGTCCTTGCAGACCGTCAAGCACTGTGACCACTACAAAAGGCATAGTACATACCGACACACCACAATATGAAGTCCCCTCCAGTAGCAGCTAAAGAAATGCACATGTCAAATCAGACAGTTCTACTGTAAAATGTCAAGTAACATCTAGTTAAAACAACCTGATAAACCACATCATTCAGTCTCAACAGATGAAAATACACTTTTTTGTAGGGGGAAATACCACTTTGCATCCCCCACAGCCTCTTAAACTCAAAAAAATGCACAACCCTGTAAAAAATTGAAAAGCTTGAGAATTTTGAATCACTGTTGGTGCATTAGTAGAGAGTGTACCAGCTGTTGCTTTCAGTGGTTAACAGAAACCGTCACTTTACAACTCGCGGAACTGTACTCCGTGAGTAGCAATCTTAACCAAATTTCTACAGTGAAACAAAAGTAGGTAGCCATCTGATGTACCTAACCACATTACATTTGTCTCCCAGCTGGACAAGAGTGTAAATCTCTAAGCTAGAACTGCTTATCCAATTCTTCATTGTTGACCAGGTTTGTCCCACTAGGCAAGTGGACACTTTTCAGTGAAGACCCAAGGGGGTATTTGTACCAGCGGAAATTTGGCCAGTGCATCTGGGAGCTACCACTACTTTTTTTGACAGATTTTATTTAATTTTTCCTTTGGTAACCGAGAAAGTCTGACTGAGCTAATGGCCCATTTTCAGCACAACCTCGAAGAGAGAAGTTAAACTGTGGGATGTTTTACATCCAGCTGAGCTACCACCAAACTCAAGTGGGTGAGATCTTGGGTCAACATCTCACCTGAAGGATGACACACTCAGGAGTGCAGCTCCCAGTCTCATGTCAGTAATACAAACACAGTCCACGCTGTCACAATGATCAGGCACTGCACAAATCTTCACCCTCTGCTGCAGCCAAGACCTTACAAACTCAGCCCATGCCATCACAACTATCAGGCACTGCACAAATCTGCACCCTCTGCTGCAGCCAAGACTTTACAAACACAGTCCGTGCAGTCACAAAAATCAGGCACTGCACAAAACTGCACCCTCTGCTGCAGCCAAGACCTCTTCTGTGATAAAATAGAGTTGGCACAATAACAATCACATCCCCAACAGGACTCATTTTTGGGTCCCTAAGAACTACTGAATCCCTAGTCCATCACAAGTAACTGAATGGTTTAGAAGTAACCAAACAGTTTAGAAGTTCATCAAATCTAGAACTCTGACACTACCTATAACTGTACCACTAATATAATACATTTTGTAAGGGGGCACACCACTCCTGACTCCTCACACCCTCTGAGCTTTGAAATGACAGCAAAAGTTTGCCTCCTTGCAGTCCACTCTGTAGTAGCTTCATGGCCTTACTGTCCATGAATTGCTACAGTTCAGAAAGTTTGGCACAATCAACAAGAATGCAGCAGTCTGCCTCTAGACCAGACATGTTACACCAGTTTGTTCACACTGTCGCACATGCAGGTAATGTGCCTTCCTTTTAGTTCCCTTTCTTAGCATGCACAAAACACATCCATAAACTCCTGAGTCACATCAAGGGCAATGATGTAGCTCCTAAAGATGGACTCTTTTGTACACGTTGCCATTTTCATTACTGGCCTTGTACTTGTATGGAAAGCCAATGCCATCTTACCAATCCTGAAGGGAGGGCTGACTCAAATTAAGTGCAGAAGGGCAGCTACTGGAAGACAGGCATCTTCCATGCAGGAATTGACTTTCATTTGTTGACTGGGAAAAGTCTGAATGGATATTGAACTCTTTTTTAGCAGAGGCCTGGGAGAAATCTTTATCAACATTAAAGTACATTATAAAGGTAGTGCAGCCCCAGATTTAGGCATACTGCCTATTATTAGTCTAGACAATAGGCACAGTGTTCAATGCAAGCCTAAATCAGCAGGGTCAAACTGTTACTCAGAAAATCTGCTATCAGACAGGCTAACGATGAGACGACTGTGTACTTCCTTCGCCTGCTTAGTTCTCCCATGTGTAAGCAGACACAATATAGCACATTTATGAGAGTTGGCCTGTTAAAACTGTTCTCATCAGCTTCATACAATGTACTCCTCAAGCACTCTGTATGTAACCTGCCTGCTTAATGAGATATTGCAACTCTACAGTGAGCAACTATAGTTGAAGACAAGGTGGTGTGTAAATGGCTGGAGTTGTTCATAATGCTCTTCATTTTAAAGGATACAACTTCTGCATTCTTGGTACTCTTGATTAGGCATTCTTCAGTGTGTGTCAATGCATTTTGACTTGTACCATGTACAACCCTTGCATTTCCCAAGCAGATGCTCATGCTCCTACATACAGTTTACAGTGCAGCTATCCCTGAAATGCTTGTGCTCCTACATACAGTTTATAGTGCAGCTGTCCCTTGAAATACTTGAGCTCCTACATGCAGGTTACACTACAGCTATCCCTGAAATGCTTGTGCTACTACATACAGGTTACACTACAGCAATCCCTGAAATGCTTGTGCTCCTACATGCAGGTTACACTACAGCAATCCCTGAAATGCTTGTGCTCCTACATGCAGGTTGCACTACAGCTATCCTTGAAATGCTTGTGCTCCTACATGCAGGTTACACTACAGCTATCCCTTGAAATGTTTGTGTTCCTACATGCAGGTTGCACTACAGCTATCCTTGAAATGCTTGTGCGCCTATATGTAGGTTACACTACAGCTATCCTTGAAATGGTCCTACATGCAAGTTACACTGCAGCTATCCCTTGAAATGCTTGTGCTCCTACATGCAGGTTACACTACAGCTATCCCTTGAAATGTCTGTGCTCCTAAATGCAGGTTACACTACAGCTATCCCTGAAATGTTTGTGCTCCTACATGCAGGTTACACTACAGCTATCCCTGAAATGCTTGTGCTCCTACATGTAGGTTATGCTGCAGCTATCCTTGAAATGGTCCTACATGCAGGTTACGCTGCAGCTATCCCTTGAAATGCTTGTGCTCCTACATGCAACTTATACTACAGCTATCCCTGAAATGCTTGTGCTCCTACATGTAGGTTATGCTGCAGCTATCCTTGAAATGGTCCTACAGGTTACGCTGCAGCTATCCCTTGAAATGCTTGTGCTCCTACATGCAAGTTACACTACAGCTATCCCTGAAATGCTTGTGCTCCTACATGCAGTTCACACTGCAGCTGTCCCTGAAATGTTTGTGCTCCTACATGCATGTTACACTACAGCTATCCCTGAAATTCTTGTGCTGTTACATGCAGGTTATGCTGCAGCTATCCCTTGAAATGCTTGTGGCTCCTACATACAGTTTACAGTGCAGCTATCCCTGGAATGCTTGTGCTCCTACAAGCAGGTTATGCTGCAGCTATCCCTTGAAATGCTTGTGCTCCTACATGCAGGTTACACTACAGCTATCCCTGAAATGCTTGTGCTCCTACATGAAGGTTACACTACAGCTATCCCTGAAATGCTTGTCCTCCTACATGCAGGTTATATGCTGCAGCTATCCTTGAAATGGTCCTACATGCAGTAGTGTAAACTGCATGTAGGAGCACAAGCATTTCAGGGATAGCTGTAGTGTAACCTGCATGTAGGAGCACAAGCATTTCAAGGGACAGCTGCAGCATAACCTGCATGTAGGAGCACAAGCATTTCAGAGATAGCTGCACTGTAAACTGTATGTAGGAGCATGGCCTAATGGTTAAGGTGTTTGCCTTGCAAACACAAGGCGCATGGTTTGAGTCTCACAGGGGAAAATTGGCTAGGCTTAAAATGGCTCACAAGGGCATTTAGCTTAGTACTAATCTATGAACCTATGAACACTACAGCTATCCCTGAAATGTTTGTGCTTCTACATGCAGGTTACACTACAGCTATCCATGAAATGCTTGTGCTCCTACATACAGGTTACACTACAGCTATCCCTAAAATGCTTGTGCTCCTACATGCAGATTACACTACAGCTATCCCTGAAATGCTTGTGTTTGGCAGATATTATTTTGAAGGCACATTGTGCTCAGCTTAACTCTACAAAACTAACCAAAAGAACAAAGCATGGTAAAGTTAACTACTCGTTTACTACTTAACTACGACATAGTTACCTAGTATTTTTCAGTTGATTGTTACTTTTCTGCAAACATGTGTAACTTTTTCAGTACAGTTTGCAGCTATACAGTTCCTAGAGACATTGTTTTCCAATATGGTATGCTTTACCATGTCATCATCATCTTCTTTCGGCTATTCCCGTTAGGGGTCGCCACAGCAGATCATCTGTTTCCATTTCTTCCTGTCCTCTGCATCATGCTCTTTCACACCAACCACCTGCATGTCCTCTCTCATCACATCCATAAACCTTATCTTAGGCCTTCTTCTTTTCCTCTTACCTGGCAGCTCCATCCTTAGCATCCTTTTCCCAATATACCCAGCATCCCTCCTCAGCACATGTCCAAACCAACGCAATCTCGCCTGTCTTGCTTTGTCTCCAAACTGTCCAACCTGAGCTGATCCTCTAATATACTGATTCCTAATCCTGTCCATCCTAGTCACACCCAGTGCAAATCTTAACATCTTTAACTCTGCCACATCCAACTCTGACTCCTGCCTTTTCGTCAATGCAACCGTCTCCAACCCATATAACATAGCTGGTCTCACTACCCTCTTGTAGACCTTCCCTTTCACTCTTATTGGTACCCGTCTGTCACAAATCACTCCTGACACTCTTCTCCACCCATTCCACCCTGCCTGTATTCCTCACCTCTCTTCCACACTCGCCATTACTCTGAACTGTTGATCCCAAGTACTTAAACTCATCCACCTTCACCAACTCTACTCCCTGCATCCTCACCATTCCTCTACCCTCCCTCTCATTTACACACATATATTCAGTTTTAGCCCTGCTGGCCTTCACTCCTCTCCTCTCTAAAGCACATCTCCACCTCCCCATGGTATGCTTTACCATGTATGATTTCAAAACAGTAAAATCATAACTATCCTGCTTTGCATCTAGGTAGTTTCTTGACCATTTCAAAATTGACTGGTTAAGTGCTATCACCAGAAAAAATAATTTAGTTCAGGAAAAAATAACCAATAAGAAGTAACCTTCATTACTCATCAATCATGATGCACAGAACTCAGTGCATAGAATGATCAAGGCCTGCTTACCAACTTGCCCATTTCGGGAATCATCGCATCCGCAGTTATCAAAGTCACCGGCACTGCAGTTCCTGGTCAGAGTGTACATCACACCGGCTGAACTAATAGCATGTACAAAGGATGTTTCTCTGGTAGCTGAAAAAATAAAGATGAGTGTCAGCTGTGTTTACAGCACATAAAAGTATGACATGATATCAGACAGCATGGAATTAAACAGAACAATGTTTATATACAATTTCTGATGAAAATTTCAAACAGGGCAGATCAATAAAGGGAGAGGTCTTTCAATCTTTCCAGTGACAGAAAGGGTAAGTGACAGCTAATTCTCATTTCTCATTTTGGGAAGAAGGGTAAAAGGATATCCACAGGGTACAGCCCAGATGACAAGCAGAATCGTGCCACATGTACAAACGTGTGGAGCTCATCCGTTGTACTGCAAAGACCTCTAAATCAAAAAAAAAGAAACAAGGTTTTGGATGACCCTTCCACACCAGGGACAGAGACTGGTAAATCTCATCTCTGCAGGACCATAACATGTGGCAAATTGGTATGAACACTGAGTTATATTAGTATCACAATGCAAGACAAACACTACCTAGTTTTCTAACAAAGCCAAGTTATTCACATTACTTCAAGGTAGTGCAACCTCATAGTTAGCATATTTTAGTAATAACAATTGTACTAAATAACAATTTAGTATACAGTGACATGGATACAGCCACCTACAAATCGTTGCACTGCCATCCACACCCCCAACATTATGAAATATATTATCATCAATATCACATTATTCAATGTCATGTTACCGAAGGATAAACTATTACTAGTCAGTAACATCCTGCAATGAATCTGAAGACTGGAAAGAACACACAAGGGGGAAGTCATTCAAAAAACAGTTTGACAAAAGCCTGAAATTCTGAAACTCAAGTAATTCTGATCACTGCCATTCTACAAATGAACAAAAAAGCCTCAAGGAGTGAAAAACAAAGCAATTGTAATGTTGTGAGGACACAGTACAGTTTCATCTAGCTTTTGCCCTACCAACAATTAGGTTAGTATGGCCATCTCCAATCACATTACTTTGGTATAGAACTAAAAAAATGCAGTGGGGGTAGGGTAGGGACATTAGTGCTGCAAAGATGATCAAAGCAGAATGAATATAACTTTTTTCCCTTCTGACCATAACACAATAGCTGCAGTAAATTCAATCTGGTATACTAATGTAATTAATTTCATAAAACTGTATAAAAAAAAGATATTCTAACAAATGAATTACCACTGCGCAGTCCATTATGTGTGGAAAGTTGAAGGGCACTTTCTGGACAGTTCCAGCGGTCCCACGCAAACTGGAATTTGCACTCTTCAATGCCACTCTGAGCTCCCATTGCTACGCTACTGGAATATGTCAGATAAGCCTCCAATCATAAAAAGAAAGAAAAAGCAAGTTAACATTTTGTGAGCAAAAATGAGCACTACATGCAAAATGTTTGTAGATAGCTTCTTACAATGCTGGCATCTATGCAAGCAAATTCAAAGTGAGCATGTATTCATTAGTAAACAGGTGAGTGCACTACGCCTTTCAGTTAAGTTTTCTAATGTGAGCAGAAAACAATAATAACCAAATACAGTGCTAGCAAAGAAAACACCACATATGCATATGGATTGGGGAGGGTGGCTTAATTGCTAAGGTGCTTGCCTTAGAAACACAAGGCGCAGAGTTTGAGTCTCACAAGGGATAATTGACTAAGCTTAAAATGGCTCGCAAGGGTAGTTAGCTTAGTACTAAACTATGAACCTATGAACCTATGTTTAATCAGCCATAATTGTGATAAAATATTAACATATACTAATATTTTAGCTGCTGCTTCGATTGCTAAGCTAGTTAAAACTTTGATGAGTGGGATATTGGGAAATTAATAAGCTAAGAATTCAGATGTTGTTGGTTCTTCTGGAGTGTACAAAGACATGTAAAAGGACATTACTGATGGGGAGTACTGCAAAGGAAGGAAGACAGAATCAAGGGCAAAGTACAAGGATATTCACATGAAATAAGTGTTAGAGCAAGCTGCAATGTCAGCCAGAAGCCTTGAGGGGCAGTTTGTATCAAACAATAGAAATGGGGTGGGGTACTGAAAAGGTGGGGGAAACATCTCAAAAAGGAAAGAAATTACCACTCTGCTTGTCCATTATGCGTGGAAGGTTGAAGGGCACTCTCTGGACAGAGATTCGGGATGCATGGCTAGACTTAAAAAGGCCCTTGTGGGTATTAGCCTAGTAACCACCTATGAAACAAGTACGGTTAGAGGAAACATGGATTAAAGAATGGTCTTTCTGCAACCTTAAAATGAGGAGAAGTTTGTTACACACATAAGGAGGAAAGACAAGAAAGGCTTCAAAAGCACACGAGTTGCTGCACTGGCTAGCCAGATGGTCTGGAGAAAGAGCATGAAATATTCTACATCTCAGCAGTGTGGCCAACAAAGCAGTAATACTGCAAATGAAAGAGCATGAAGTATTCTACATCTCAGCAGTGTGGCCAACAAAGCAGTAATACTGCAAATGAAAGAGCATGAAGTATTCTACATCTCAGCAGTGTGGCCAACAAAGCAGTAATACTGCAAATAAAAGAGCATGAAGTATTCTACATCTCAGCAGTGTGGCCAACAAAGCAGTAATACTGCAAATGAGAAGATTTGTTTTTCCAATAACATTTGCACATCAGTTAAGGGTTCATCAGGAAAACAACAAGGGCATCTATCCAAGGCATGCACCCTGCAACACCACAATCTCAATGTCTTAAAATAATCTCTGGGTGATGAAATATACTAAAACTGAAATTTAAAAATGTATTTAGCGCATTTTGTTTTGCATTATCTAAATATTCTGTCATGTGACTTTTTCCCAAACTGGCTGGTTGGCTAAATATCAAAAGATACTGTTAAGGGTGGGGGGTGGGGGGGTGAGAGGACTATGACCTGTTGGTGGGTGTACAAGACAGTGCATAACTTCAGAAAAACTAGTCTAACCACCTTAAGAAGAAATGATACAATAACGGAGAAAAGGGATGAAAGTAGGCCTAAAACATTCATGGACCTTTTGGTCTCACTCCAGACACCTTGGAGATCAGGATGACACTCTTCTAGGTATTTTATTTTTCTTTCTGGAACACTCTCGTGTCAGAAGCATTTGCATGACATGAAAACATATAGCACTAATATTTTTAACTTGACTCTTACCTGCAGTGTTAGGGACAAAGCAAAAACAAATAATAATAAAGTAATGAATTAATTTTATACATTTTACATTTGTTTAAAAATAATTAATAAAAAGGCTCCAAAATAGGTACACTTTAAATACTGGTACTGTTAACTTAGAACTTCTCAACATTGTTTCAAAATGTCAAATACATTTAAGAACAGGAAATGATGGTAAACTATGCAGCATTCATCAAAGACATGGCAAAAAGCAAATGGCAAATTTTGAAGACATTACTGGAGCTGCAGACATCCGAGGAAGTTTTTGACAAAAGGCTCCATCCTCTTGTTAGGGTGAGGTAAAATGCATTGGTAAACAGTTAAAAAGTACCTTAACCCTTGAGCTGAGCAAGGACTAGGTGAAAACCCAAAATGACTTGACTGGAGAACATTTACATTTATGCCAATTGTGTATTAGGGTTGCCACCTTTTCAAATGGCTAAAGTGGGACATTTTTGGTACAAACATCAGATTTTACAGGCCGACACATACCCATGGCCAGTACAAAGGATAGAATTTAACTTTTGTGCCTAAATAAAAACTTATTCTTGTAGCATTTTAGTTGCTTATTCTGTTTCTTATAACATTTAGGTAGTTCAGATACAGAATAACTGCTTTATGCAACTATTACATAAAATATAGGAAATAATTTTGTCCTAAAATCTCAGGACATTTGCCATTTTTACATTTTTTTGTCAGGACACAACTGCCCAAAGAGGGACTGTCCCTCACAAAGTGGGACAGGTGGTAACCCTATTGTGTATGTGTGTGATGGGAGGGGAGCTAGTACAGCCACGAAATGCCATGTAATACTCAGAGGCACTGACTTAGTATATTGAAATGAATGCGGTCATCACTGTACTTCCTTTACAACAGTAAAAGGGATAAAGTTGTAACCTTCGTACTCAACAGCGTAACTGGGCTTACCACCTGTCCCTCTTTGCGAGGGACAGCCCCACTTTGGCCAGTTGTGTCCTGTGAAAAAAACTAAATGGCAAATGTCCTGAGATTGTAAAACAAAATACATTTAAGTTTTCTTTAATAGCTGCATAAAATAGTTACTTTGTATCTGAAACATATTAATATTATATGAAATAACATAAGCAATGGAAATGCTACAAAAATATGCTTTTACTTTGGCAAAAAGTGAAGTTCTGTCCTTTGCACTGGCCGTGGGTTTTCTCCTGCAAAATCTCACATTTCTACAAAAAAGGTCACACTTTAGGCATTTGAAAAGGTGACAACCCTAAGCGCGAGTGTCAAAACAGATGATTTTTTTTTCTAAACTGTCCAAATAAAATACATGATTGGGTTCCTTCAAGCGACAAGTTTCAGGCACACAACAACGGAGTGCCACAAAGATCCAGTCACAGCCATGCGTCACCGGGTCTTTCAAGCTACAGCCCTGAACCAGCTTCCACTTTATACAGGGTATTACTTTGGAATTTCACAAGTTTGTCAAAGTTTTAACAACCCTTTACCCCAATAATACTGCCCCGGGACCCCAGAGCCTGCATGCTCACAGTATCCATAACTCCATTTAACCACTGTACCCAGCGATTCACCAAATGTAAGTAATTAGTGATCAAGTCACGGGACATTGTGTTAACACCATTAATAAATACCCCCGGTGTGTGTGGAAAATATTCGCACATCACGACACACTCGTATCCACCCTTAGAATAAACGCCCGGGGGGGGGGGGTACACCTACTCTGTAAGTGCACGTGAAGTTACTCAGACCCGGAGAAAAATCAAATATAAAATATCGCAAAAACTGGAACAAAATATACCCGGGTTGTGCGCAAAGGGAGCAAACGCTGGATACTTCTGCCGCTGACACCCCGAAACTCTTCTTAAAACACGTACTTCTCTTGGCCCTGTATTTTCATATCTGCCACAGCCAAGTAAGTACCCCCGTTCAAAGTCTGTCGGAATGTTTCATTCTAAACAAAAAACACCACCAGCAACAAGAAACTGAGTACAAGTCCATTGTACCCAGGACGAAAGCGCTTAAGCCATTGTTCTGGTTACTGGTGGCGCTTTTGGTAGCTGGTCTTAAGAACTGGGAATTTCGTGCTGCTGCTTTATATTCGAAACCATTAAACTGGTTTGAGTAACTAAAATCAAATGAGTTCAGATCCCCTTCTCTGCAGCACTGTACTACTGAGATCACTGCAGGGTTTTGTCTTCTGCACCCTGAAGTGCCTTCTAGTAAATTGGGGTGGGAGTCCGGACCACATTAAATTCCACAACATGGGGGGGGGGGGTCCCTTAACCAAATATCAGAATATAATATGCCTATTTCTTATTTTAAACTAAAAATGGCACCGCATTCCTTTTTAAATCTTCCCGTTGTATCTATTGCACAGCTACTGCTGAATCTGCTTTGGATCCGACCATAAGAAATCTGCTTTGTATTTTTCATTCAATCACTTGGCCTTTACAGATAATTACTAGCTATCATTCGGCAGCGGACTACTAGAAGCCAATAACCACCCAAACCCTGCATCTATCTGTGAGGTAAAGACCTCACAAATATTATTAAAGTCAAACCCTCCCCTCTTATGAAAGCGATTATAACACTCGATTTACATTTCAGTGGTTGCAACACATTTTGAGAGTCAGTAATTATTATATATTGTAGTTGTAGCGCAAAAAGTGTGACTTGGTATTGCAAACACATGTACACAAACCATTTCAGCAAGAGAGTTAAAAGAGAAAGCAGAATTCAGTCAATGAAAAACAGTAAAACTAATTCCAAAAAATGTTCTCCCAAAGTAACTGAAGTTTGGTACAACATAAAAAGGCAGAATGAAATGGTAAAGTCAAGACACTTCCAAATGCAGGCAAACTAAGTAATGAAGCATTTGTGACTTTCAACACACACCTCCTTAAATAGTAGTGCTGACTAATGAAAAGAGCCCATTTGTGTTTATGCAGGAAGTATATACAGAATTGTTTGTATGTTAAGATTGCTTTTTAAACTGTAGAACACACTTAAAGCTCCAAAACCTTTTCTCCCAAATATAAACTGTATGAAGTACAGTAAAATATTTCAAAAAACAGATGTTATATTATAATGCTTTATAATGCAGGCGGCTTTTGTGCAATACATCAACGTTTCTCAAAAAAAAACCCCACCATAAACAGTAGTAAGGACTAATAAGGACTAATGAAATGCACATCCTTTTATAACAGCATCGGGATGCATATGTAAGTGTTCATTTTATTTACTTGTTCAAATATATTATTTGGGTTGTCCCACTGAACCCACAGGCACTTTCAGGGAAGCCCCAAGGACTAAACAAAACTTCTGTAGGAAGACCAATACCCACAGAACAGTATGTAATTACTGTACATGTGATGTACATACAGCAACATAAACATTAGGTATGTATACAAAAGTACATATACAAACTCAATCTGACTTGCAAGCAGGAGCGGCCTTAGGTCAACTGGTGCCCTAGGCAAAAGGGCTCCACAGCACCCCCTACCACACTACTCGGTGCCCCCATCCTGGTCTAACTGCACCAAATAAATACTGGAAAAGTGCCCCTGCTAGAGTGGTGCCCTAGGCGGTTGCCTAGTTGGCCTATGCCTAAGGCCAGCTATGCTTGCAAGAAATTAATACAATAATGAATGCTTGCATAGATTTAGATAAGCTTATATGTCATGATGTCAATAAAACTAAGGACCACAAAATGCTTCCAGCTCCACCAAAGCTCCTAAAATGGTACATTACCATCCTGTTAAGACATTTAAACTGATATACATAAGTAGCAATTATTCAGTACAGGATTTACTGCATACTGTTACTATGGTAACATGCTTGAAACAGAACGATGCTCAGTTTCTGTAAGTTAAAAATTTTGCACAAAAATGTAGATCCCGCATTAAACACCTGGTATGGTATCCATATGTAAATGTATATTTAAAAAAAAAACAGAGTACTTGCTGATTCAGGTATTCCATCCACAACACAGTTTCAAATCTCACTCAAAATTATTTTGAAACAGAACATTCTTTGTTATAACTTTAAGGGATAAAAGGTTACCAGGAATGTGTACCAATTGTTTTGGCAAGACTGCAATAGTAAAGTTAAACCTGTGTTTTCTTAGTATATTAAAAGAAACTTACCTTTGGTCCTGTCATCAAAAAGTTATTCACTGACCTAGGACAAAAACAAAGAGAAAACTGTGAAATAGCTTTTTCCATTACATGAATATCTTTGCTTAATATAAATAGGAAAAGGACCACAAAACCTGAATTTATTCTTACCATGGATTTGTTGGCAGAATTCCAGAGAAAATGATTATTATGGACAGCTGAAGCTTGCAGTTGTTCATGGTATGTTAAAGGTGGACTTGTATTCTTCAGGTCAGTTCCAGCCCTAGACGCGTTAGTATTCCAATGCTACAACGAGGTGAACAAAATAAGGATAGATATCAGATCTTTATAAGTTCAGCATCTGGGATGAGACCTTTGCTGGTAGGAGATAAGCCAACGACTCAGGCAGGATTCCCTGACCAATTGGCAGGAATAGAAGGAAAAGGAAACACCCACTACTGCATTTCAAAAGGAAAAACCTCTTTCTCACCCTGTGCCTCTGTAATGAATTGGTGTAAACTTGTCTTACAATAGACAACTTTAATTACATTAAATCCATTAAATGAGTTTAGTGTTAGTTTAACAATTTAAAGCCCTTCCATTCAACGACTTCTTTTTTGTGTGCGTGCATCAATATAATGTTTTTACTTACCAACCAAAACAAAGTTTATACAGTTGTGTTATTGCACAAAACATTAACTGAATACTGGAATAGAAACATAATGAGCATATAAGTATGCAATGACAGTGTCCCACTTAAATGCTTATCTTACAAATATAAATGTGAATTGTGTCAAGGACTCATAGTATTTATGCAAATATCCAATAGCATTGTCCTAGCTTTTAGCACAGTAATAATAAATACATTTTGCAGCCTTCAGGTTGCATGCATTTGCCCATTTTAAACCGGAGTGATATGGGCAATGCATTTCAGACCACTACTGTAAATACGAACTTGGCTTAGTGTGATTGATTTATAAAATACAAAACTGCAGACTTTTCCAAGTTTATGTATCTTGATACTCATGTGAAAGGTCATAATTTGACTACACAGAGAAAAATACTAGC
Organism: Protopterus annectens; assembly: GCF_019279795.1. NCBI lineage: Eukaryota > Metazoa > Chordata > Ceratodontiformes > Protopteridae > Protopterus > Protopterus annectens. The sequence continues at coordinate 1,030,454,499 of NC_056733.1, forward strand.
AATACTCTGAAATTAGTTATTTAGTTGACATTTGTTGACCGGGATAGTCCAACTGGGACAGAGCCCTTTTTCAGCAGAGGCCTGGGGAGAAAAGCTCCAATGTACAGTAGAAGAATACAAAAATAGTAGATTAAAAATTCTGTTATTTACACAATAAACAGAAGAAGAATGCAAAAATAGTGGAACACAAATTTCGCTAAATACACAAATAGAGTTATGATTAACTGCATTTAAATAAGGAAGGCAAGTGAGTTTAACACAGATACAGTTAGATAGCAGCTTAGTGTTGCAATGGAGTCAGAGCAGATGGAGGGTAGTTGAGGGTGATATAAGTAGGATAAGTAGGGGGGTAGGAGCAGTGGGATTTGGGGGGAGTTTGCAGCAGTTAGTGTAGAGGGGTGATTATGAGTTGATAGGTTTATGGATTAGCAATTGTGAGGGTTCTAGTATGAAATAGGTAGCCTGCGAAGAGTTGGGAAAGGTTATGTACTTACTGACAAGAGGTAGGTAGGAGAGAGCAGGCCTTGAGTTATAAAGGTAGAGGGTGGGTTTGAGGTATAAAGGTAGAGGGTGGGTGGAAGGAGGCGTGTGGGGAAGAGGGGGGTTGATAGGTAGTAGGAAGGTAGGATGACATGGATAGTAGGATAATGCAGGGAGGATGAGAGAGGTGTGAAGAGACCAATATGTGTACTAGGATCAAGGGGGGAGGTTGCAGGGGCAAGTTGTGAGGTGGGTAAGGTAGTGTTTAAGAGAGAGCTTGAAAGTGAGGGTCTGGGGTTGGCTTCTTAGAGTCAAGGGAAGCTTGTTCCAGAAGATAGCTGGAGAGTAGCTGTATAAGTTCTGTCCTGCAAATTTGTTAGGTTTGTAAATCTGTAGCAGATGTTGGTCTGAGCTCCTAAGTGATCGTCTGGGAGTGTAGAGGGAGACTAGTGAAGAGAGACTTGGGCAGGAGGATGGTTTGTTGAGAATGGAGTGGATAAAGAGTAGTTGGGTAAGTCTGAGGTGGTTTGGAAACTCAAGTCAGTGTAGTGACTTGAGGCCCAGACAGTGGTGAGATTACTTTTACTGTATTTTAATGGAAGTTGTTTAAATTTGTATAAAACTGGAGAACTAGAA